>NC_062967.1:10112194-10303906 GCF_023119035.1 Salvia hispanica | reverse complement strand
GTGAATGGAGCAAAAATCATGCAATACCTTCAGAATATAACATAAAAATGAATTATATTTATCAGCTATGACTAGCCAAAAGTATACATTTTATCAGCTATGAGTATCATTTTATCAGCCAAAAGTATCATTTTATCAGCTATGACTATCATTTTATCAGCCAAAAGTATCATTTTATTAGTAAGAAGTATCATTTTATCTGTCATTATATAAAGTATCATTTTGTCATTATATAATTCAGAAGTATCATTTTATCACCTATGACTATCATTTTATCAGCTATGACACGTCTGAAAAGTATCATTTTATCAGCTATGAGTATCATTTTATCAAAAGTATCATTTTATCAGCTATGAGTATCATTTTATCAGCTATGAGTATCATTTTATCAGCCAAAAGTATCATTTTATCTGCTGCAAGTATCATTTTGTCATTATATAATTCAGAAGTATCATTTTATAACATAAAAGTAATTTAATCAACAAAAAGTATAATTTTATGTCTATTAGCAACAAAAGTAATATACCTGTTAGTGTTGTATGTTGAGTCAAATGAAATTACATCTCCAAACATATGATAATTTCGTCTTGAAATAGCATCAGCCCAGAAGAGTCTAGTTAACTTTCCATGAGATCCTATCTCAATTTCATAATAGAAGGCATCAGATGATTTCTTTTGAGAACGCATATAATCAAAAATCATTTGAGCATCTGAACCATCAATATTGGACATAATATCACGATAACCATTTCTAATATCAATAATATCACATCCAACATTTTCAGGTCCACCCATTATCTCCTTCAAAAGTTTGAATGTGAGAGTGGGACCAATATTACACCTGCCACAATCCTCCATAAACCTCCGATGGATAGGATCCAGATTGCGATTGGCCATCATAAAATGCCTATGCTCATCCGCAACCATTAAGTGATTATGATACTCAACAAACTGATAAACCTCATATCCTCTGCTCTTGCCATCTGAAAAATATCTCAAATTGAGCTTAGCAAGACATTCACACCTAAATGACCGACACCTACGCTTCTTAAAAGACACTTCAGTTGATTGGGATGCATGACCAGGTATAAAATTCTTAGAGCCTTGTCTGCTGCAAGCCAAATACTGCCACTTAGTAATACCTTGAACTGATTTGTTACCCATTTTACGAATGCCAAAACCAACTGAACGAGCATAATGTTCATAGAAACCAACTGCTTCTACTAATGTATTGAATTTCATACCAATCATTGGCTTCAAAGCATCATCACAAACAGGAATGTACATACCTACAAATCAATAAAAGTATCATTTTATCATAATATCATTTTATCCGACAAAACTATCATGTTATGCAGTAAACCTAACATTTATAAGCCAAAAGTATCATTTTAACACATAATCGACAATACATAATATAATCAAATAAGAATTTCAGTACATCAGAAACATAAACCAATCGACAACTAATATTAATCTAAAATCAAATTCAATACATGAATATGAACACAATCAATAAGCTAAATAATAGATAATGATTGTTACCTTCGTTATTTGCTACAGATTCCATCGAAGCAAATTTTCACAGCAATTGAAGAGGTAATCAATGAAAATAAGAACGCAAAATTGAAAACATCTTCCCGATCACAATTATGGAAACAAAATCTGGAGACTACGGAATAATGAACAAATCGAAGAAAATCTGGAGATGTTGAAATAAAATAGGCGAGAAATATGGAAGATGAAGATGAGAGAATCGATCTGTTAATTGTGAAGATGAAGATGAAGGTGAGAGAATTGAGTTCAAACAGAATGAAACAGTGAATCGCGCGTTTGGAGTAAAATTCAGAAATTAAATGAAGAAATTACATTTTTACCCCTCTGCGCCTTTTTTATGAAGTAAATCTAAGTTTGAATCTCAACCACAAGATTATCAAATATGTGTGGTCCAGATTTGGTTATAGAGTTATTATGTGATTTAGGGGTTATGATATGATCACATCTATATATACATATATATATATATATATATATATATATTTAATGATAATATTAAATTATACTCCACTACATTTACTTAATATTATTAATTCTTTTTATAAACAAAAACCTGAGCAAATAAGAAAAGAAATGTTACGTATAAAGAGTGTGTCTTATAGAGAGCTAAGGAAAATATTTCTGGATATATATAAGGAAAGGGTAGAATAGTCCTGGAAATTTTGATAATTTTTAAGCGCATTAAATTTGATTGAAATGGGTCCAATTTTCTATTAAAAATCTGATTATGGCCGGCCATAACGTGGCCATTTAGCATCGCTCTAAACATAAACACCCTGCATTTAAGTAACTACTGTAAGAATGCTGTATATTACTAATTGGTTGACACTGCCCTTAACTCCAATGAATTTTAGAGAAGTGTTATTGGCCTATTTTCTGTGTGTGTTCATGATAATAATTTTTAATAATTTAGTCATTTGTGTAAAATTAATGCTATTTGATTGCACATTATGTTTGGCTGGTTGATATTAGAAATTAGAGTGTTATTTAAATAAGTTTATATATGTATATTTCAGTAAAAGATTAGTTAGAACTAAGAGTACAATAATGTGAATCAAATAACGCACTGATTAAGTATAAGGCATTGATTAGAGTGAAATAAATACTCCAGATTAACTCCAAGATTAAAATACAGATCAGTGAACTCCAGTGCATTGTATTTTCTATGAGTTTGGAGAATGTGACATTTATTGAATTCAGCAATCCTAAATCACAGTCTATAATCCGTTGCTTATCATGTTTCAACTTTAAAAGTCAAAAGGTGTAAAATTCTAACTCACCCCACTATGAAATTATGATGTGTCATGGGGATTTAATCTGTGCAAAATTTGATTTCGTGTGAAATTATTTAAACACTCAAAGTTATGTATTTTTCGCTACATTTAAAATGTGTAAAATAGATATTTAAATTTAGATATAAGTTCGTGTATTAATGTGCCATTATCCCTTAGAGCCCAAATTAGGGCTTTTCAGATTTCATACTTGTTAGGTTTATGGGAACAAGATCGTTATAGGCCCATTGATCTAGGCTAACTAGACTGGGCTTCTCATGAGAAGATTGGGCCTCTGTAACAAATAAGACCCAAATCCAATTTCAGTGCAGGAGCATATTTGGAAATTTGATTTTCCAATTTTACTGGTAATAATCAATGATCTATCCGTTTATTAATTTCTGGGGATTTCGTAAATGAATAATTACTCCCTTATATTCTCTGGTATACATAATATATGTGTATGTCTACATTGTACACCGCATGTGTGTGTATCTGTGTGAAATTCAACTCTAGATGTTACTAATATGACTATGATATGAATATCATGAATAAACTATAAAAGTCCAAATCTGTATGCTGCACCACAGTGCACTTTATCTGACTATAAAATATGCCAAAGAATCAACATAGTAATATTTTGTTGCCAACAAATGTAAACGCATGTGACACTAGTACAAATTCAGATGAACCAAGTCATATACTAGTATATCGTGATTTCGTTGCATTTTTTAAATGACTTTTTCTTCCTTATTTTAGTACTCCACTGAAAGATACGCTGCCTTAATTTTTACTACTATCCTGTACAAATGTACAATCAACTTGGATAAGCGTGAGTTGTAATAACAATAAATTTAATAAAAAAAACTTCTAGTACGGATGAAATTGAAATATATGGGTAGTGGCTCGCATGTTTCGTCCTGGTTATGGAATGATTTTATTCTATTATTAGATAATGAAATTAATTTATAGGTGGTTTAGTCCACTCTGATCAAATTTATCACATACGGAGTATATAATAACAATACAATATATACTAGCTATTTTTTTTTTTAAAATATTACTTTCATGATCAAATTTGCAACCAAAATCAAAAACAGCTGTGTATAAATTTCTGACAAATTCTGAAATTATTAGAATAATTTTTTAATCATTTTACAAAAATAATTATTTTAAATTATTACCCATTGCTCTTGCCCCATCATCAGTTATCTCTCTTGTTCTTAATTCTTAATTAATAGTGTAAGTTTTTGGAGGCAAAAATATTATTGTAGAATAGACTCAACACTTCACAGTTCACAGCATTGTCATCCTTATTCTAACAATTTGGCCCACCTCGTTTTGGTACTATCAAGTTTCCAAGGACAATGAAACATAAATAATTTTGACAACTAATATAATATTATATCCCTTGATATAATATTTGACATTCATAACATTCAAATTATCAATTGAAACATTAACATAAATGACATGCCAGTTGGCATATAATAAAGTCAAATTCTGTGTTTTTGTATATCATAAAATTTTCTAACTCTTAATTTTATAGTGTAATCACATTTTCTCAATTTATTAATTACTTTCTTTTTGTTTGTTTTCACATTTTCTCAATTTATTAATTATTGTATTCACATTATTCTTTTTCTATGTATTGACTCATTATTATTCTTTTCAACTTTACTATTCTACTTTTTTCTTTTTCACCCTCTATCAGTTTCGCATTAAAACTCATGTCGTTTATTAATGCAATTATTTTTTGATGGACTATGAAATTAAACTAAATAGAGTATGTCATGTTTAAACCATCTCTAACCATTTACACCAATCTCAAACTCATTTTTGAGTATACGTCACACCAAAAAGTAGTTTTACTTCAACCATTTACACCAAATTCAAAATTTACACCATTTTGAGTTTTTGTCTCATAAAATTTTTGCAGAAACATCATATCTGGTGTTGTTTAACAAAAAACACCAAAAATGGATTTGAGTTTGGTGTATAATTGGAGAAGATTTCTACATTAAAATTCATTTTTGGAGTACTGGCGATTGGAGATGGTTTTAGTTATATGAATGTGGGGATGGCGAAGCTCTTTCAACTGCAAATACTCTCTATGCCCATTGGAAGCCTTTTGTCCGTTTCTCTCTGCATTAATCCATGCTTTTGGCTTTTCCCATCCCATGTGAGATTTCCAGCCAACAAGATGTGACCCTTCCAACTCTTCTCTCTCTTGCCCAAAACCTTAATCCCTCTTTTCATGTTAAATAACTTTCTTCTCTAGCTTCATACTATTGCTTTTCTAAGTTCATCATATGTAGAATTGTTTAAAAGCTAGTCAGATTTTTTTCCATTTCCCTTTTTCGCTGTATCGTGTCGCTCAGGCAATTCACCATACACCTTGTCCACAATTGCCACATTTGAAGATGATGCAATTGCTGGGGGTACAAATGTAATTTCCTAATTTACTCCCCCTCTCCTTTTCCAGCCGTCGTCTTATTATAGCCATAGCAATAGGTATATTTTTCTAGATTTTTTTAGGGGGGAAAGTTTGGAAAGCTTTCTCAATTTCCGGTGGCAGAAAATCCCCATGACTCGAGCGTGAGATTTTCATACCAAAAATGGGATCTTTCAGCGGATTAGGGATCGGTTTGAGCTTTGTGTTTGGCTGCATTTTAATGGGCCTTGTAGCAGAGCTTTACTACCTCCTCTGGTGGAAGAAGAAGCTCTCCACCACCACCACCACCGCCGCCGCCACCACCAAAGAAATGCAAGAATTCAGCCTCCTCTTCTGCTGGCGAAAGCCCAAATCATTCAGCAACAGCAGCAGCCAAGAACTCACAAATCCAGCAAACAACCACCAAGAAATCCAAGATTTGGAAATTGGGGGAAACAAAGAGCTTGCCCTCAAATGCGAAGAAGGAATTGAAGCGGAATTGATGAGGGTGCACAATCTCTGTGGCCCACCGAGATTCCTCTTCACAATCAAAGAGGAGAGCAAAGAAGATTTGGAATTATCAGAAGATGGGAGATCAAGAAAGGGGTCGAGGACAAGAAGCTTGAGCGATCTCTTCGTCGACGGCGGCGGGATCATCAACCCGCTGTTCGAGTCGCTCCCGGAGGCGGAGCTCCGGCGCCTGCGGTCGTCGCCGCCGCCAAAGTTCAAATTTTTAAGGGACGCGGAGGATAAGCTGCTGCGGAGGCTGGCGCAGGAGGAGGCGGAGAGGAGAATCATCGACCAGAATCTTCAGCAAGATTCGATTTTGGAAGATGGGTCTTTTCTCAAATTTCTTAATGTGAGAGACAAGATTCACAATCAGGTATTGCCATTGCCTTCTTCTCCAACAAATTAGTGTAAAAAATTGGAATGTTCTGAGTTAGTTGAAATTCATTAGTAGTTTGCTACTGTGTGTTTGATGATACTACACTACACAGATTGTTTTTATTTTGTGGATGTTTTTTTCTTCTTCTTGAATTAGTGGCATTCTACTGATATAGAGCAGAAATTCTTCTGAAAAATGTGTTCTTGAAATCTTGATTGATTTTTAGGCTTTTTGTGTGTGTGTTTTGAGTGGTGGTTAACGTAGGTGAAATTATCATTATTGTGAGGAGATTTATGAATTTTGCTGTGTCTGGTTCTGGTAATTTGGTGAGGAAATTTGAAATTTTGAGAATGAGATAGAATTGAATGAGATAGAAATCTATTTGGTGTTTTCTAAAGATAAAATAGGTAGATTTATGAAGTGAAAAGGTAGGGAGACAAGTGGCATTGGCTATGTTGAAGTTAGGACCAAATAATCATTTATTTTCCTTTCTGTCGTTTGTTAGTAGTAGTATATTTTTTTTATAAAGGAGAAATGTTTGTGTGTTTAGTTTGCTTTTGTGATTCGCAAATATATCTCGTTATTAACAGAAAAAAGAAAAAGAAAAATATAACTACTCCTATTTTCTTCAACATTGTTGCCTATTGCTCTCACATTTCTACATTGTATAATCTTGAAACAGTTGAAATAAATATATATGTCTATTAAGGTGAAGTTTGGTTTACTCAATATATATTTCAATGGAGGTATTATAATTAGTATATTGCAGAATTTGTATAAAAATTTACGCAACAAACATTTCAATAAATGTATCATTATAGTAAAATTTTAGGTCACGAATATAGTTATAAAATAATGTAATATAGTGGTATTGTTATAAAGTTTACGCAATAAACATTTCAATAAATGTATTATTATAATAAAACTTTTGGACACGAATATAGTTATGAAATAGTAAAGCGGAAATGTTAAAAAAAATTCCGCAATAAACATTTCAACAAATGTATCGTTATAATTAAACTTTAGATCACGAGATATATTTACTGAATACTTAGTGTATTAATATATGCATGGTCACATATATATTGTGGAATTGTTATAAAATTTACGCAATAAACATTTCAGTAAATGTATTACTCCTATAATAAATGTAGTCAAGAGAGAATGCAATATTGCTAGACAAGGCAATGTGGTGGTTTGGCAATTGGCACCAAATTAAATACTAACCGAATTTGAAAACAAAATTTGGAATAAACAGAAATTGAAAAGAAAAGGAAATCCAATAGGAGTATAATTGAATTATAAGTGGTAGCATGAAGTATCCTACCATTTCAATTCATGTCCATTTTAATGAAGAGGTCAATTAATCGCATTAAAATTAGTCTTGGATTCTTTATTTAATTGCGCAGCCTATCATTATACTTTTGGCCTGACAACCATAAAGAAGGTAAGCCAAAATTTTACTATACACTGACCGAGAAAAATTATTACTATCATTAGCATTTACATAAATACTAAACTATTTTATCATTTAATAATCACTAATGTTATTGAAATTCATAGATACGGACATACGGTAATAGGCAGTGTGTAATTTGCTTCTCCCCCTTTTTAAAAAAAGTTATTGCTTGAACTTAATTGATTATTGCAAATGATTGATCTTAGCTATGGTAGGGGCCTAGGAGCTCCATTTTTAGAGATGTGGATCTTGCTTTTCCTTTATACTCTAATTATTAAAATTGGTTTATGTTGAACATGCACTTCTATCATTCCTTTAATTTTGGTTTTGTAATTTGGTGCACATGAGATGTCGAGTAGTACTATTTATGTTTGACTGTAAAGTGTGGGATGATGTTTTTCTTTTTTAATGAAGCTATTATATCGATATGAGAAGGTATCTAATATAGCCTAAAATGTTTGTGATCTCTTATTAATTATGATATAGTTGTATTAAAAATGTTAATTCATTAATTCCACTTTTGATCTCGAAAACTCAGTCACTAATGTGTTAGTACAAGTTCATCTATCAATGTCACTAATGTGTTCGATCACAAGTTGATTTTTTGGGTATTAGGAGTATTATTTAAATTTAGGTTATTTTTTTAAAACATGGACGTTGATAGTATGGAAGTTGATATTTCAATAATGTGCATACACTAATTAATTTGAATGATTAGATCACTCCATATTATGATATTAATTTGAAATGATATGTGCCGTACAACTTCGTGTACAAACATTTGAATGTATTTAATTAATGTACTAATTATTAGGTCATGCCCTCACATGTGAAGTAGAGGTGTATAATCATGCAATAGTTCAAAAAGTAGGGAAAATGTAGTACGGAGTATAAATTAAAAACCCAAATTAATTGTGCACGCGTGGGTAATATAGTTTTTATGATAAATAGCAATAGTCATTTATTCTATATATTTTTCTCATTGTTAAAACATACTATAAATACGATGTGAAAAAAAACAAGTAGGAGTATAGCCACAAGTTAAATCTAATTTAATTTTGAAAGAGTACATTGAATCTCATCATTTTCTAAGTTAAAGAGTATAATAACCTCAAAATAAAGCTAAAGAGTCAAAAGTTTTTTTTCACTAGTGCTGCTTTAGCCGAATTAATACAATGTAATTGCGCTAGCTAGTGATATGGATGGGCACTGTAAATTTCATAATTTAAAAATTAAGAGTAGTTTCAATTGTTGACAAATTAAAAAGCATACGGCATTTGTCAACTTGTTTATAATAAATATAAGATATTCCTACTACTATTTTAACCTATAAAACAGTATAGTAAACTTACAATACATATTCAAAATTCAAAGCCGCAGATATTCACAAATTGTGATATAGTATTAGTAGTGGTGGTGGTGTATGTCATAAACTCATAAGTGAACTGATACAAATATGTACATTACCTCATACACATACATATACACACTGTAACATATTTTTTAGACTAATGTCGCACATATATATACATGTGAAAATTATCAATTTAATTACAAATTTTCTTTTAACTTCTTGTCAATTCGAATCTGGAATATAAAATTGCAAATTTTTTAAACTTTTTTTGCAACAGCCTCATGAAAGACAAAACAACATTATTTTAATTAATACTCAAAATTGAACCGTAGCATTTTGCTTAAAACAAAAGTAGTTAAAAATGAACCAATTCTATTTTTTTTAAAAAAAATTCGTCTCATTCTCCATTAACAATTAATCATTTTTTCTTTATATATCTTTCTTACTTTACCAATTGTGTATTAAAACATGCGTCGTTCAAATGTTGTTTATGTTTTAGGGATGGAGGGAGTATTTGATTTTGTCATATTTATTTTGATGTTGATCATTGAGAAGCAATTGTAAAAAAATAAAAAGTTTGTACAATGATTTTGTATTCTGATTTTAAAATTGTAGAATTGATCAAAGTTAACAAAAAGTTATAATTTAAATCACAATTATTAGTTTATTACATAGTTGCTCTATATATGAATCACACGTAACTAGTTGTTCTATATATGTATATAGGTGATGCCGTTGCTTGAGTGCTTTTTTTTTGGATTTGTGGAGCCTCATTTCACTACTTTCATCAAAAGTCATAATATCCTCTTGAAACTTCACACCTAAGACAATTATAGTAGTACTAGTATACTAGTACAAAAATAAAAATTCATACCTAATGAATCATACGTGGACTCATACAAGTTGATAGCATCATAATTTATTTTGGTATTGCACGGATTCATAAAGTCATATTATGCCTACAATGATGACAATATGTTACATTACATACATACTAACATCTCCATATGGAGTACTATAATTTACATTAGTCTTGCACATTATACTTTAGTACTACTCCTACTATAATTAATTTGCATCAACACGATTTTATATTTTCACAAATTCAACGTCACATCGAAAAGTAAAACGTCGTTAACCTACAATTCCGACTATTCTTCATCTCCATCTATTTGAGGTTTGAATTTAATTAACCACTGACTCCGCTCCAAAATCTGTCACTTTCATGCAAATCGTTTGCAAACATTACAAGCTACTCTACAACACATATATTAGGAAATTTGTTATGTTCATTTCCCTCATCATTGTCTCCTTGAATTTTTCTCTAGATTCTACAATAATTATTGTGTTATGTTTATATATCTGCCACAAAAAATCTTGCGTCACACCAATATATCCCGTGCATTTGTTCATCTAAAGTTTTATTTGAACCGATTTTATTTTGTCCACATATTCAATTTGATTCAGTCATGTTTAAATACACATTTAATGTAGGCATGTAGCATAGATGGTCGATCAACCTCCTATTTCTTTTATCGTGCAAATTATGTAATTAAATATTCTTAATCTTCAACATATATTTTCTATTTATGGCGATACCACAATTATTGCTATTTGGTAATGTGTTGTTTTTAGTAAGTAAATCATAAATAAACAATAGACTTAAGTGTAAGTAAAATTATGAAGTTTTTGTCAAATCTATCTATATATAAAGGGACAGTTTTTTTGAAGCCCATGTGGCACACTTTTGAGCGGGAAAACTATCTATTGGGCAATCTAAAAGACAAATATTATTGGATAAAAATTGGTCCAATGAAATGCAGAAAAATTGGCTTCTACAATAAGTTTAAGACATTTATATAGACAACATTAATTGAATCTGCATTTTTGTGGGCTGATTTTCTGAATTTTGATTGCAGCATAGCGTGGTGCTTGGAATCCGGCGACAGCTCCGACGAGAGGGTGGCAGGCTGAGGGAGACGGGGCGGTGGCAGAAAGGCGGCGGCTGGCCGAGAGGATAGGAGGGATCCGTAACGAGAGAGACGGGAGGAAAGTTGAGAAGATGAGAAAGAAGAGGAAGGAGAGAGAGAAGTACGACGGCGGCAGCAGCACATTCATTCAAAGATCTGATCTTTCTCGCTGGAGAATAAGAAAAAAGGAGAGGAAAAGATAAGAGTGCCGGAGTCGGGAGATGAGGGAGCTGGCGGGTGAGGTGAGCCCGGCGGCGGCTGAGGTTCGGCTGTGTGTTGAAGGGGCACAAACTGGAGGTACTACTGCGGCGACATGGAGATTGTTGTTCAGTGGGCCGACGGACAAGAGGAGTTGCCCGGCGGCGGCGGCAAGTTGGTGTTTAGCGGGTTCCACCGATTAGAGGGAGAGATAGAGAAGGAAATGAGGGAATGAAGGAAGCAGTTGGCGCTGCTCACCGGCGAGGTGTGTGAGGCGGCGGCGGTTAATGGAGAGAGACGGTGAGAGAGAGTGAGAGTGGTGCATCATTAGTTTAGGGTTTCATAAAATGTGGCTGTTGTATGCTAATTGGGCTCTAATTTGGGCTTATAGTGTATGATATAATTTCAGCTGTAATAGTATAGTAGTAGTATAGATTTTATAATTAATGTTTTTATTTATTTAAATAGCATTTTAATTTGGATGTTGAACTCTATTATTATTATTATTATATTTTAAATGGTTCTAATTTAGACTTCTAAATTATTGTATTTTGTATAATATATATTTTATTAAGTTAAATTATTTTTTAATTGAATAATTTGAGTTTTAAATTTGGGTGTCATGACTATAAAATTATTATGTCTTAAAAGTTTGGTTTTATTTGACTACTAAGTATTACTATTATTTATTCGTTCAAATAATTTGGTTTTATTTGACTACACTCATATCAAATATTAAAGGGATATTGGCACTTAATATCACGAGACTTTCAAAAAGTTGGGTTTTTCCCACGAACATTAAAATTGGCAAATAATATCACGAACTTTACACCGTGTTTGTTTTTTCCCACGAATGAAAAAATTCCCACAAATAATATTATGATACAGATTTTTTTTCGTAATTTCTCGACAACAATTTTGAAAGCTTCAAGTTTTTCAATCTTTGAAGATAGTTTTCTTGAAGCACACCCTCCAAAATTATTCTTCAATCTATTAAAATAACATGAATTTTTTCATTCATAGGAAAAAACAAACTCGGGGTAAAGTTCATGATATTATTTGCCAATTTTAAAATTCGTGGAAAAAATCCAACTTTTTGAAAGTTTCGTGATATTAGATGTCAATATCCCAATATTAAAATAGTATATAATCATCTGCTAAAATATGAAATGTTTATATTCTTTTTACTTCTCAAAAATTTGGAATATGTTTATACCGAATTCAAATATGGCTAAACCAAATAATTATGAAACACCAATAAATAATGATATAAAATGAAACTAAATTAATATCATTATCAAACAAATAACAATATTTGTATGTCTTATTCTATTTCATCCACACATCTCCTCTTTTGTTATTTCTTTTATTTTATACTACAATCATATCAAATATTAAAATAATATATAATCATCTACTAAAATACAGTAAAATGTTTCATTGAGAGTGGGTCGAGAGAAGTATAATTGTACAAATAATTTTTTGTCGTTGTTTATAATATTACAAATACTTATGTTAATTACTCCCTCCGTCCCCTATTAAGAGTCACACTTTTCCATTTCGTTCCGTCCCCAATTAAGAGTTATACTTCATTTTTACCATAAATAGTAAGTAGGTTCCACATTCCACTAACTCAATTCACTCACATTTTATTATAAAACCAATATAAAAAAATGGGTCCCACATTCCACTAACTTTTTCAACAACTTTTCTTTACATTTCTTAAAAATCGGGGACGGATAGAGTAGTTCTTATCTATAAATATATTTTTATACTTATTTACTCTATACTATTTATTATAAATTAATATATCTTCATTATTTAAAAATCTTTTGTCCTGTGCATAGCACAGGTGTAAACACTAGTTCTGATTAGTTGTGCACTTTTCAAATTTGGAATGACAAATCACCAACTTAAAAAATTCATCAATTATCCCATGATAATATTTTTGATGCAAATTAAATGTTAAATTGATGCACACAGGAGTATTTTGGTGTTGTCAATAAAGAGTGACGTAACTATGTATTAATGTGACAACATGGGCAACTCAACGATGTCATTTTAAGCTTAAAAAATTAAAAATAGTTGCACAAAAATAGTAAATTAGAACAATTGATAAAAAAATTTATTACGTAGTATAATATTTGAATCTGAGTTCATAAATCCATCTACATATTTGGACACATCAGAATTTTGATCAAATTTTGTAATGTTATTATAAGCAAATAAGGTCATCCATAATGGGACGGACGATGCATTGTCCGTCACATAGTCTGTCACTGCAGCATCTCACCCTATGCCCAGTCGCATAGTCCGCCACTGCAGCATCTCACCCTAAGTCCAATTCTTAGTTCGCGCCCTATGCATTGTCCGCGGACTATGCACACATTTTTGCATAGTCCGGCCTATCGTCCGCCCCATTGCAGGGGGTAAGGACGATAGTCCGGACTATGCACACATTTTTAATTTTTTTTATTTTGTTTTTTTATTTTCTTCTCTATATATAACCAATTTTTTTACTTCATTTCACACCTTTCACTCTCTTCCCTATCTCAAATCCTCTCTAAAATCAATAATGAATTCCGACGATTTCCATATCTGCAAGCATAAAATATCAAAAATAAAAAATAAATACGGACAATAGGATATGCTTTTAATTTGTGGTGTTTTTATATTTTTATTCTTGCTAATTGATATATTTGCAAACATAAAAAATAAGATTAATGAATTTTTGTAGTATTTAAATATTCAAATAATAAATAAAATGCTTAGGGCGGGGCTTAGAGTGGCTATAGTCCGCCTCATTGCAGGTGAAAGGGACGGAAGATAAAATGTTGACGTGGGTGTGCATAGGGCGAGGCTTATGGCGTCGTACAGTGGGTGCCCTAAGTGACAATATTTGCAACTCTTTTTTAATATATAGTACTCCGTACTAGTATTATATTTGAATCCGAGTTCATAAAACCATCCACATATTTGGACACATGAGATAATCCCTCACAACACTCCCGTAAATATCACTATCTCGATATATAGTTTTTGTGTTTTATTGATGTATAAAATTAAGAACAAGAGGTAATATATATAATCACGAGAGAGAGAGTAGTGTGAATGGGCAAACTTTATCCCAAAAAACAAGAAGCGTGTCGCTATCGTCACGCGATGTTACCGAAAAGTCGCCCCCACTTTGATAGCACTACCCATGTTTAATTTAAACGCAATTTGCTGCCCCTCTTTCCAAAATAACCAACTCTTCTTCTTCCAATTTTCAAACACAATTTTTACGTTCACAATACTAAAACTTACAAGCATCAATATATCTGCTGTACATAAGCTGTCCTGGTCCCACACGGTAGTTTTTCTTCTTCTTTTACACAACTAATAAAATATTAGTGCTTGTTGAGTTGTTAATATAGTTTCAGAAATGAGAAAATGAAGACATTGAACAAGATCATCGTTGGCATCGAAAGGTAATGGTTGGGTGATGACATCCATCATTTGCATAAGCGATTGGCGAAGAATGAATGGGTTAGTCGACCTGACCCCACTTGGATTTGCCACTGCATTCGGTAATTAATGAGATTTCAATAGATTTTAGAACCGATGATATGGTTGCCTGAAGGTTTAACAAATGGGATACCAAATTTCAAATTAAGTGTTTTTTGTAAACCAAAAAATCGACTTTAATCATGTAGCAATATTAGTAGACAAGTGTGATAGCCCATTGGGATTTATATGAGTTTGGATCCATGAATTTAAAAACCCATATTGATTGGGTAAACGGCCATTTTGATTGGGCTGAATTAGATAATGGGCCTTAACCTAAATCCATATGTAAGCTGAAATTTGTGTAATATAAACGGTTCTATATGTGTCACAAATAAAATCAAATTATTTTATAATAAAAGTTAGAAAAATATATGCATCACAACTTCATTTATTCCGATGTGACCTCACCATCCTCTTTTCATACATATCTTAAACTTTCAATTATTATTATAATAACAATAACAATAACAATATTAATAATAATAGCTCCGATATCACCACATTTTTCGTATTTAATGTGATATGAAAACCTAAGAACATCATAATGCGATTATTTTAGGGTAAATATGAAATACTATTTGCTATTTCTTTATAAAATCTATCAATAAATTTGAAATTTTTGTTTTTCCATTACGCATTTACGCTAGCTATCAAAGTTGAAAATGGAGGGAGTTTTTCCTTACACTTTCATTACAATAATCATGCAATAGCATATTTTCATTACCCTTTTCTTACACGTATAATTATGTAAGAATTGTGTAGGTGATCACAGATTTAATTAACAAAGCCTATTATTTTTACCTATTAATACATATTTTAGTGATGAGCATTTCTCGGAAAGTGAGGTGTAGTATTTTATGCAAATCTGCATGGGCTGGACCTAAAGTGGGCCCTACCCAACTCATCACACCACCATACTTCTACTTGTAAAGTTTAATGCATTTAATACTTTTTGAGGTTTATATTTATACACACACAAACAATTTCATATTTTACGTTGAAGGTTAAGACTTTGGGAATTTGCAGCTGTATAAATCTACAACTTTCGAATATTTAAAAATTGCTTTAGGTAGTTATTTCTGCATAATGTAAAAGTACTAGTAAAGGTGCATTTTATGCAAAGTTGAGGTGGTCAACAAAAAAAAAAAATTGCTACTCCTTTTTATACAATTACCCTAAACTCAAAGTTAAAATTCAATTTCCATTTTATTGAAGTACTAGGTCAATTCTTAATAATTATCTTTACGAATAATGATACTATAAGATAATACCATAATTATGCATTTTATCCTTTTATTTGAATTATGATTTAGTAAAACAAGAGTAACGATATTTGTTTTACATAAAACAAACATGCGTATTGTTAAACATACAACTAGCTAGTTTCATTAACGCAGTTACACATGAAGAAAATTATAAGACACGAGAAAGAGACCGATAAATAATAAATGTTATTGCATATGATCACAATGTGATCGTTTAGCATCACTCAGTAATTAATACTCTATTAGATTTGTACCCAAATTAGTGACTTATAATGCGTTGATTACTGAAACACATGCCTAAGATTGTTAATGCTGATGTGGTGATTAGTGCTAAGAAATTTCGAGGCAAGTATTCAAACTTTGTCTATTTTTAATGTGCCCAAAAAGAATTTGTCATGGTTTCAATAGTCGATCCTAATTATTGAAGCATGACATAATTTAATACATTTGAGTGCAGTTAATGCGGACGACAAGTGCACACCATTGTCTAAGGGGGCATCTTCACTTCATATAATCATTAGATTATACTATACGTCTATACCACATGATTAACATTTAACTGATGCACCAAGTTTTACATATCTATAACTTTAAGATGATATTTGGAACAATGCAAAAATATCTTAATTTTTCATTGTGTTTTTTTGTAAAATCAACGCTCTCAAATTGTATGACTAACCGGATAGTTGAAGTATAATGCTTCACTGAAGTCAAAATGACACAAGTCTCAATAATTTCATTTCGACTAGTTTTGCACATGTAACCCCTCAATGCATTTCCTACATACATTATTTGAAAATTATAAAATACTATATAGAAAAATCACCATTAATTTGATGTTTCATTTTGGAATAAATATTTTTTATCTGTCAAATAGTCCAAAGACGTGTATTATACATTTACAAGATGAGTGAAACAACCAAAATAGCAATTAATTAATATAACGCGTGTCATAAAATGTAAAATTTCTAAACTAACTAATATAGCATAAGGCAATTAAAATTTATCGTATTTTGCCTTGTAAATATATACTATATGCTATTTTCTGAGAAATGACTTTTTGACCTAATATCTCAATGCCACAATACAATTATTATTCCTATAAATATTTTCCCACACATATGCTATTTTAACTAATACTCCATATCCTTGAATACCATAGAATCATAGATTATAATTGTGATATGTGTGTGAGATAAACCATAAAAAATCACAGTTATAAGTTATTTATCTCAAATTGTGGATTATAATTGTGATTTGTGCGTGAGATAAACCATCAAAACTCACTGTTATGAGTTGATGGCACACGTATTACTATTTGAATGGCTTTCAAGTTCAGTTGAATCAATTAAAATATAGATTAAACTTGTTTTTCTAAAAAAAAACTACTACTACTAGTATACTATCGATTAAATTTTTAACAATATGTTAGCTAGGTTTAACATAGTTAAGCAACGTCCAACTAGATGATGGCCTAACTGATGCTGCCATCACTTCCTTAATTACTAATTTTAGCAAGTATTTAGGGATACGCTCAGATTCATTAATTTCGCATATAATACTCCTTTCTTAAAATTCAAAATGTATCTTTCCAACTCTATTAAAGAAGCAAAATCTTCTGATATTTATCCCAATATTCTATCTTCAAAGAAGTAAATCAATACACAAATTTATGAAATAGGAGTAGTATTTATCTACTCCCCCATATATAAAAAAATATCTTATTTTATCATTTCAGATTATCTGTGATTTAAAGTCTTATTTACTTTTTTTTTTTTTTTAGTTTAAGGGAGTGAATTCCACTATTCAATTAAATCTTACACTGACAGGTTATTATAAAACGAATAAGTGAAAGCTACTTTTTTCATTTTTTAACTACTTATTTCATTTTTTTTTATATTTAAATAATTTATCGTAATTAGTCAAAATAAAATTATAAATGAAGCCGAATAAAGTAAGATGAAAATATGAAATGAATATTTGAAAGCAGAAAAAGTATGCGTAATATATTGAGCCGGCAATCGGAAAGGCAGTAAAAAGTAAAAAAAAGAAAAGAAAAGAAAAACTCACTTCCACCATTGTCGTCGAGCTTAAAACTTAAAAGTGAGGGGATCTTCACTTTCTCTCTCCAACAAATCTCTCTCTCTCTCATGGAGAATTTCTCTACCTATTTCAACCAAGCGCCAGCTCAAATTTAGCTCCCGCTCCGTTGACTCCAATTTCTTCTCAATTTCACCGATTCTTCTTGACGAATTTCCCCTAGATCTCCCGGCGATGGACGAGGACGACAAGGCCGCGCTGTCTCGGAAGCTGATCGATCTGGTTGGCGAAATCTCGGCCTTCTCCGACTACCGAGCCTCCGTGAAGAGGCAGTACACCAATCTAGCTCGGCGGCTGAAGCTGTTGACCCCAATGTTCGAAGAGATTCGCGATTGCAAGGAGGCGCTGTCCGAGGATTCGATCAGAGCGCTGGCGGAGCTCGCAGGCGCGCTGGAATCGGCCAAGGAGTTGCTCCGCTTTGGCAGCGAGGGGAGTAAGATTTATCTGGTCGGTATGGCGTGCTTTATGATTTTTTGCTCTTTTTGTGTTGGTTTTGGGCCATTAGTTGTTCCTTGTTTATCGGATCAGTGAGTGATTGTTTTTGTTTGTTTGATTGATCTGCTTGAATTTTTGTTTGGGCTACAATTGTTCATAGGTTTATCTGAAGTTGATTGTTTTTGAGTTTTTAGAAACAAACCAGCATTGTTAGTAAGAACAAATAAGGATTTATTGGTAGCATCTCTTAGGATCCGGTGAGGCAGATTTTGGATCTCATAGATGCTAGTTTCAATGGTATTTGAGGCTGTTGCACGACTTGTTTATGTAGAGGATTGTCTGGCATTAGTTGGAGAAAATGATGGAAGCAAATTGAAAAAGTTTCATTTTGTATTGGAGATCGGAGTCCATGCAAAATCTCTTTCCGTTGGTAGGGTCTTGTTTGCATTAACTGTGTATAGCGTAGTTACCGCCGCAATTTCTTTGGAATATGCTTTGGCCGGTTGAAATTTGGTTCGACGTGTTAAATGCGCCTAAAGTTTGCAGCTTCGCTGTCATGTCTACGTTTTGCAGCTAGTTTTCCAATCCTTTTCCACTATTTTTCTGTTTCATCTATTAATCATAACTCCATACACCACAATGACACCACCATGGTGAGGGAATTTATGCTATAGAGATCCCGACTAAAATAGTCTGAATCGAAAGCTTGAGAAACTCTACAGTCAGATGTAAAGTGCTAATGGTGTCTCTCCATTCCTTGGGAAGACAGCCACAATTTCTTGCTAATAATGGGTGCCGTCACATTTTTGGAATATTCTATTCCGTATTACAAATCTAATGTAGAAATCATATGGTCTTTACTTGTTTTGGTAATGCAATTCTCGGTGTTTTATACTGAGTCAGCTTGCATAATCTGCTATCATGCTCCTTATATACTAGAGTTAATGTGCTACGCTACAATTCTCAAGTAAAAAAGTTGATGAAATTTGTTGAACTATTTTGCAAGATAGTTTAGGGTGTTTACAGTCTTACTCAACCTTTGAGCTTGGATGGAGACGGAATGCGTCAGCATGTCAGATCGTGGTTATTGTTAAGATGTCTCATGTGGGAAGTCCACAAAGTTGATTCTTAGTCAAACTTAAGAGTCCAAATCTGTATTACTCAACAAAAATCCGCTGCACCGGAGAAAGAAACATAATTCGAAACAAGATTATTTTGACGTGTCCTTTTTCATTAATTGGCAACTTTAGCTGCAGTTATTATGATAGGTTGAAAAGGAAATTATTTCGTTTGTCCTGTAGTAAAGTCGCGATGTTCACACGATCCCTATATGATTTATGGATGGTATTCACATGATTCCCATAAAATTTTGTGGATCTACATAATAATAATAATAATGCCTCTTGGGGCGTGATAAGTTATACAAGATCTGTTTAATCATTTCCTCTTCTAGATCCATGGCTCTAGGCATGTTTTAAGAATGTCAAAGTTTCTCTATCTGTTCATGTATAATTTATTGCACATAAGTCTATATATTATTTCATACGTTACGTAGATTAAGTCAACTTTGGTATCTAGTAGGGGCATCTCTTCAGTCTGCCTGTTTTACCCTAAGTTAGGGTGATTATCTAAATATGCTTAAGAATGTCAGATTTCCGTGCCCCATTTTTCAAATACATTACTTGGAATTGTTGACATAAAAGCATGAAAACATTGAAGCTGCATACATTCCTTTCCCAGGAATGTAATCAAGCAATTAGTTCGTTCTACTTCCAAACCACTTCTTCATCTATTCATCCCATAAAGTGTGGTTCTAATTAATTGTACAGTATTTAACATCAACTTTTGTCTGCTCTTGGTTTTTCTTGGGGGAAGGGATTTGAAAATGCATGTGCTATTTTACCCATTTTATTTATGAATTCACTCTCCACTCCAACTGTCCAAAAGTGTCACTAATTGGAAACTGCAAATTTTTACAACAACTAAATAAAGTTTGCTACTTAGCAAGGAAAACACTGTTTTTTATAGTTAGTCGCTTGCATTACCAAGTTTTATCTACTTTTTGCTTATATGAGGACCTTAGGAGAATTCCGATGGATTAGGAGAAAAATAATCTCGATGCATGAGATGAGAGAAAATAAGGGGAAGATATTGGTGAATACTCGAAGGATTTGATATGCCCCTTGATCAAAGACAATTGTTCAATTGCTAGCCACGAAACGTACCTATTTACTTAATGCTAGTTTAGCTTGAGATACTTTGCAGCATGTTTTCCTCCAGAAGGCTGTGCCTTATGTTCTTCTTTATTTGATCTCCTTTCTCAAAACTTAAATGCGATTGACGTTTGGCACAGACAAGAACTTTGGTTCATCCAAATTTAATAAAATCTCAAGTGTATCTTTGCATGCAGGTCTTAGAGAGGGATCAAATCATGAATAGATTTCATGAAGTGACAGCTGAGTTGGAACGAGCTCTAAGTGGCATTTCTTTTGAGAAACTTGACATATCTGATGAGGTTAAGGAACAGGTATTTCTTTTGAGAAACTTGACATTTCTTTTAATTACTGCAACCCTGTATTCTGTTATTTTCAGTTCCATTGTCCAATTATGGGTTGATTTAAAACTTTCACTCTTGTTGTCTGATGGTATAACAATGTGACGTTGAGTCTTTGACTTACCGAACTATCTAAAATTACTAAGTATATATCTTTAAATATTCCCAGGTTGAGCTTGTTCTCGCTCAGTTCCTAAGAGCCAAGGGAAGGGTAGATGCACCAGATTCTGAGCTGTATGAGGATCTGATGTGTATTTACAACAAGAATAGTGACGCTGGAGAAGATATAGATGTATTAAGGAGATTGGTTGACAGACTACAGCTTAGTGGTATTGCTGACTTAACTCAAGAATCACTAGCTTTGCATGAGATGGTTGGAGCCACTGGTGGAGACCCAGAGGAGAGCATCGAGAAGATGTCAATGCTGTTAAAAAAAGTTAAGGAATTTGTGCAGTCAACAAATCCGAATATTGATTCCACCACAGCTGAGAATTCTACCCCAACAAGTAGTGGTGGAAAAGTACTGACAAATCAGAAGAGCCTTGTTATACCAAATGACTTTCGATGTCCTATTTCCTTAGAGTTGATGAAGGATCCTGTCATTGTCTCAACAGGACAGGTACCTTCCTGAACAAAGCTGTGCCCTGACTTCAACTAGTTTTTTGTCATAAATGCTCATCCGTTTAATCTCTGAATGATGCCTGGTAATATAATGCATTTCTCTGCTGCTAGTTACTTCCAATGCAGTAAGGGCTACAATGTTGACTGCCTTGCACCCACAGTATCATTTCCCTTGACTTTTGAATTGATAAATCTAAATAATGGAATTATGATTAGATGCTTTAACTTCTTTGATAATATTTCCTTTCAAGTAATAGCTAGATGACAACATCTGGAGTCAGCTCTATACGGGTCCTTTTTTTGTTTCAATCGAAGTCATGCCCATGTTCATGTTTGAGGCTCTCTCTACTTCAGACCGTCGTCCCTTCAAGTTTCTGGAAAAAAAGTTCTTGTACTCATAGCCACAATAGTATTCCATGTTGTATCATTTATACTTCATTGTCACACACAAAAAACAGTGTATCATTTTGTCCTTTCTCAAAACTTTTCTCTCTGGATAAACTCTGAGTTGCAAATTGCAAACTTCCTACCATCAAGGCTTTCTACTTCCCCCATCCTCTACTGATGGTATAAGTTCTCCTTTTCTCCCCTATCTGGAAGTAGTTTGTTTCTGTCATTCAGGTGGAAGCATCTTCCTCTCTTCTTTCAAGGATCTTTCTTTCTCTCTGGCACATTTGAAGATTTTGGTTTGAGGGTTTGTTTGTGTCATTCTGAAGCTTATTTTAGATCCGTCAGATTCGCGAAACTATAAGGAAGTTTTGTTTATGGTCAATTGCTCACTCTTGTAAGTTTGATAGTCGCTTACTAGGTCTATGACCCAGATTTAGACATGCACAGATTTTATTGGATTTTCTTTTAGTATTTTATTCCCTGTTTGTTTTTGCATGTGGATTTCTTTTCTGATTGAGAAGATTGCATACATGAAAATCTTTGCAGTTCTTTGCATTTCATTATGATAGACGCACAATCGTAAAAGATTCCCAAGATGCTCACACTCGCACACGCACACGTGCTTTCCCTCATACACCATCATGTGTGCTTTATGGTCAATGTATTTGTATAATCTTCTTAAGTTGTATGATCAAATGACAAGATTTTTACTTGTGTATTCCTTCTCCTGCAGACATATGAAAGGTCGTGTATCGAGAAATGGCTGGAAGCAGGGCATAGTACCTGTCCCAAGACACAGCAAGCTCTCACTAGCAATGCTCTAACGCCAAATTACGTTCTTCGAAGTCTCATAGCACAATGGTGCGAAGCAAACGGCATTGAAGTACCCAAGAGACCGGGCAGCTCTCGCCCCAAGGCTGGATCTGCATGTTCCCCTGCAGAGCGTTCCAAGATAGGAGCCCTTCTCTGTAAGCTTACATCCGGCAACCCTGAAGATCAACGGTCTGCAGCAGGTGAAATCCGCCTCCTTGCAAAGCGTAATGCTGACAACCGTGTGGCTATAGCTGAAGCTGGCGCCATCCCTCTGCTTGTCCAGCTTTTATCGACTCCTGATTCCCGCACACAGGAGCATGCTGTTACTGCGCTTCTCAACCTTTCCATATTCGAAGATAACAAGGGAAGCATAATATCCTCTGGTGCCGTGCCTGGTATAGTGCACGTGCTCAAGAAAGGGAGCATGGAAGCGCGGGAAAATGCTGCTGCCACGCTGTTTAGCCTCTCGGTGATTGACGAAAACAAGGTAACCATCGGTGCTTCAGGGGCAATTCCTCCATTGGTGGCGCTCCTCAGCGAAGGCACCCAAAGGGGGAAGAAAGATGCCGCAACAGCGCTCTTCAACTTGTGCATATACCAAGGCAACAAGGGTAAGGCCGTGAGGGCGCGCGTCATTCCCACATTGATGCGACTGCTCACCGAGCCTCAAGGCACCATGGTGGACGAAGCGCTCGCCATTCTGGCTATACTGTCCAGCCATCCCGAGGGAAAGTCAGCCATCGGAGCCGCCGAGGCAGTACCTGTTTTGGTGGACGTCATCGGCAACGGCTCACCCAGGAATAAAGAGAACTCGGCCGCCGTGCTGGTGCACCTGTGCTCGGGCGACCAGCAATACCTTGCTGAGGCCCAGGAACTCGGCGTGATGGGGCCGCTGCTTGAATTGGCGCAGCATGGGACGGAGAGGGGCAAGAGGAAAGCAACCCAGCTGCTCGAGCGGATGAACAGATTCGTGGAGACACAGAAGGCGGCGCGGGCAGCGCAGGCGGAGAATCAAACACAGAATCAGGCGTCCCAAGCGCCGTCGTCCGGTAACGCTGAGATGAGTTGATGATTCTTGATTTTGTGTTGATTGTTGTTGGTTTTGAGTTATAGCTTGGTTAGAGGGGCAAAGATGGAAGATCATCTGCCCATCCTAATTAAAGTAATTTATTGTTTTTAAGTAGAGAGAGAAGAAAGTGAAAGTGGCCAAGCTATGACATATTGTGAATGCCAATTGAACCATGCATAATACAAGTGATCATCCTCAGTTTTTATTTAACAACATTGTTGTCTTCATACCTTGAAAAAAGTGACTCCTTTGCCAAGACTCGGCCCCAACATAATGAGAAATTAAGGTTTCAATTTCATTTTATTATTTTCATAATGTTGCATTCTCTTTTGGTACTTAGCTCCTCGTTGCTCGTTTATACTTTGATCCATGCCATTGTATTTATTTCTTTCTAAGGTAGAATCCTAAGGACGGTTGATTCAGTATGATACACGTTGAATCGAAAAATTGGGATCAATTTCAACAAGTTTTGCTTTTGAATTGGAAACTTGTTCGAAATGGATCCTTTCACTTTTTCATATATTTACAAAGGTGTTCCAGTTGATTGGCATTAGGCGTGATTCAGTAGAATTCTCCATTTTATTATTATCCTACTCTATGCTTAGCAAGTAAACACATAACTTAGTCTTATAGTAGTAGTACGTATTTTTCTAGTTGAAGTTGTAAACCAACCAACGTTATAGCATTTTCTTCTTAGAAATTCGCTGCAAAAACATGACATAATTTTAGTTGATGGCCCAATAGTGTTATGTAAGCAAGTTATCAAGTTATGTTAAAATCAAAATTTTAATTAATTATAAAGTCAGAACAAATCAATATAACTTGGTTACAAAAATCAGAACAAATTCAATATTTCGATAATTTATATGCAAAATCATTATTTAAAAAGTTTAAAAATTCACTGTTACATTATCCTGTATACTAATAATCTATATATAGACGCTTTTTCAAGTTTTTTATTCTCAGACAGTACACTAAATATTAGGATTAAAAAACACTATTGGTAGGATCGTGTATATATATGTTGGTCAAACTATGACAATATAAAAACTAAATATGAGTAAAATACTGTTTGCTAAATTTATTTGATTATGGGACATTAATTTGTATGTCAAAAGTTCACATACCTAGTAGTCATTTTACAGAGCCCCAAAAATAGGGGGATTTAACACACTTCCAAAAAAAACAAAGAAAAAAAGTGTATATATCTGAAACTTGCATCGACTGTAAAAAGATATCTGGACATGCAAAGAAAGTTCAAATTTAAATGAAAGATGAAATCAACAATCAGATTTTGAAATATAGGATCCTATTCCTAGCTATCCCATCAAAAAGTATGTTTCTGAAACTAAAAGCCCCAGAAAATAAAAAGGCAACAATCGCATTATAATTGTCTGGTAGCATCTTATAATTCCATTGGTTCATCCATTCAAGAATCAGTAAAATGAAGTTATATCATATCTATAATATGCATAATCTATGTAACCAATTTTGGTAACACTAAAATAGATTACGAAACATGATATGGATATGAAAATAATGGTTAAATCCAAATGAACTTGATCGAGTTACATTCCTTTTCCATTCAAGAGTTCTTATGTGTTTCCATCCCGAAAAGTGGATAAGTTCTTTTTCTTAAATCTTGAATAAAACGCATACAATCGTTCCTTCAACTATTGGAGATTCATAGCAGCAATGAAAAAAGGGAATATAAAGGGGAAAAACAATAATAAAAAGAATTAGTTACACCAACCGCTATGATGTGCATGAAGGAAAACTGCATACATATATATAATTAATTCTGACTAATTTCCTAGTAATTAAATCTGCTTCAAAACACAAAAAAGAAAAATAATCATAAAAGCTGGGTCCTAATTTTCTTGATCTTACCACACATAAAATCCCTGATAACATTAGAAGGAAACATGGAGTCAATTTCATCAGACAAATCCAGCAAATAAACCCTCGCCTTTCTCTTGTGCAGCAGTGGCACTGCCTTGGGTTTTCTCGGCGGCGGAGGAGGGCATTTTGGTAATACCAAATCTCCACCATCCTCCGCTTTTGGCGTAGTGCACCCTCCATCTTCCTCTTCAATATCTCCTCTAGCTTCCACCTTGATCTTCAGAGCCGGAGTTGAAATTGTTAGGGTTTCGACTTGTCGTTTCGTCGTCACATGCAAATCTTTGTCCTTGCAACTCATCTTGTTTGCAACTCCCATTGATCAAGATTTTCACTATGAAATGATAATGTTGCTCTTGTTGAAATATCTAGGGTTTGGGACTGGGTGATATTGATGTATATATATATAGAAGGAGGGGTGAGAGTTTTTCAACAAATATAATCATCGATTTTCTCTATTGATTAATTTAGTTGACTTCTTTTTTTCATGTTTTGCCTTTTTCCCAATGTTTTTTTGTTTGTAATAGTGTGATAATTGAATTAGAAAAGGTTCTTTTTGGTGAGGAATCCAATGCAAAGCAACCGTTTCTTATTCACTAATCTAAATCACATTAAAAAGGAGCAAAAGAGTGTGATTTTTCGCATTGCCTTTCATGATTCTCTACTAATTTTTGTGCATCTTACACTTTGTTATGGGAAAAGATGCACTTTAAGCTATACCTGTTTTTGTTTTTTTCTGCATGTAAGTATCATAAGCCTGATTTTTCTTTCTTCAAATTTAATTTGACTATGGATTTCGCCTATGTATGTGTTTGCATTAATTTATATGTATAGTATCAATGTTGTATCTATTTTGGTAAGTTGCATTGTGCATTAACTCTGTAGGAAAATAGAAGAAAAGGTCAAGAGTCAAGACCTATCACATTTCATTGATACATTAATCTGTGACTAATGTCGGAAATGAATTGAAATGAATCAAAGACATTCATTGGATACTTCCTCACCCGATGAAACAGAATAATTAAAGGTGAAATAATATTTATAAATAAAAAACAAAGATATGCCTTATCTACTAAAAAAAGTAGGTTATATCCCATGTGATATTTGGGATAATAAACCAAACCTAATGGATTAGTTGCCACCCAATCCCTTGACACCCCATCACTTCATGGCCCCAATAATTATAATGCACTTCTCATCCAACTCTACCATCACATTTAATATTGTTCCACTCTTACATATCTCCATTCACATAGAATAAATGAATGATTGACCAAAAACACAATTTCTTCTAGTCCCATCGGAAATATTATTATTCCTCTATCTAAGTACCTTCAATATTCCAATTTCCCACTCATTCATTCTAGTCTCTAGAGTCTAGAAGCCAACCACCTAGAACTAAACTATAATTTTGTAAGTTCGTTTTTTAAAATTGTAAGCTATTAATTGAAGTTGTAACTAAACTAGAACTAATTAACCCTATGTTTTTGTCATGAGGGCCCACGTCAAAGAAGCATGCTATGTTGTTATTCAAGTGTACAATAATATTATTGGAGTGGCAACATGCATTATTTCTTAGCATGGTTCGTTTTCATATCATCTTAGGATTCCCACTTACAATTTGGATTCAATTTTTTTTTCATTTTCTTTATAATTTGCCGCCTATGTAGTGGAGGGGACATTATTGTTTTCTGAATTTCATAATGTGGAGCAGAAAAGAAAAGGGTCATGATGCCAATAATTATGAAATAGGAAGATGAAATGATGAAATATGTAGTCTAGCTAGGGAGACAATAATAATGTATTGAGCGTTACTGAATTAAATGTCAATTCTAAGTACTTTAATACCTATATATAGTCCGAGATTGTGACATATTTATTTTGAGATAACACAAGATTTAATCAGTTAAATTTTCCGAATGTTTCTTTATGGTGCCCGAGCTTAAAATGGACTATATGCAATAGGGTGTTAGAAAAAATCGAATCAATACATTTTTGCTTTGAAAATTGTGTTTTTCGATGACAAATAAGTGGTGGCGCAATACTAATTATAAATCATTCGTCAGAAAGGAAGAGAGAAACCGAGATCAACGCTGGTTTAATTTAATTCCCAAAATATAAATTTAATCGATAATTAAGTTGATCTGATGATAAAGTGGGGCATTAGGGTTACAAAGCAAAGTGCACACACTCTCATGCCACATAATTACATATCATTAACTACTTCCCATGCATGTCCCAATCGGCCATCATCTCACTCTCTCTCCATTTCATTATACACATTCTAGTAATACTATTATATTCTTACATTTTTTTCAATAAATTCTAATCGACATGCTAGTTTTATATGTCAAACAAATACGTACTATAGTCGACAATAAGAATATCAAATTAATAATATGTTGTGTCTAAAAAATATGAGAGATATTGTGGTGCAGCCATTTACTCTACGTACGTAAAAGCTCCTAATTAATTCGTAGTATTAAATCAGAAGATGTATGGTCCGAATCCTTTTCATCTTCTTATCGTGTCAATAAAAACAGCAATATAGTCATAAATGAGCTAAATTTGGAGATCATTCGGTGACAAATTAATTATTTAGAACATACACAAAATCGTATATAGGTATAATACCGTACATCAATATTATTTGTTAGCAGTGTCATTTATTTTCAGAAATGGTAGTAACTAGAACCACTAATATGTCGTAGACAATAGTAATTAATATGCATGCATGTATAATTGTTACAAATTTATAGTAACCGTGAATGGGATAATATATTTATAGAAAATAGTCACCTACTAAGATGCAATGGAAATATGGAATATAGTCAATTTGGATAGCTGCTGATCCATCCTTTTTGGCCCAACTGTATCTTAATTGGGCTAAATATTTCTTTTCATAAATGTATGAGGTTTTTATATATTTTTGTGCTTATTATGCTGATAACAATAAATTCCTAAGTAGTAGCCTGTGTTGGCCGGCCCAGTATAAAATTAAGATTTGGAATTGAAGCGATAATGTGGCCCAGTTGCTTCGCCGAGTGGCGTTCTAACGCCGGATTATCGCCGAGCGATCGCCGGCCACTGTGGCGACGCTCGGCGATAATCGGCGATAATTAAAATTTTTTTTTTTTTTTTTTTTGAACCCAACGGCTATTTTACATTCCACCCCTATAAATATTTCCTCCACTTCCTCCATTCATCACCCACAATCTTCATTCTCTCCATTTTCAATCTCTTCTCCCAATCTTCAATTTTCATCAAAATTATGAGCTTTTGGAAGAAAAGTTCCCGATCGGGTAAGGATAAGGGTAAGGGGAAAGAGTCGAGTTCACAAATTCCCAACACGGATGAAGCAAACGAGCAGTGGATGCAGTCGTTGTTGGCGATGGGTTCTCCTCCCGGCCAACTTCCATACGGGGGTCCGTCTCCTTTGCAGACTCCTCCGGCGCGGAGACTTTCTCCGTACTTCAACTCTGCCGGCAGAATGCCCTTTCCAGCCGACGATGTGTATCGGCCCCAGTTCGACACCCCCGGATCAACCCCAGGCGACCAAGAATCTCAGGCCGCGACACCGAGCGCGGAGGACTTCGAGGTGGAAGAAACGCCCACCGAGCCGCCTTCTAGGAGCGGGAGGGGGAAGGCGCCGGCGTCGTCGGCTGCGACTGATACGGGTTCCGATGAGAGGCCGAAGCGGGTAAGGACTACTTACACTCGCAAGAGTCCGAGCCGATAGCCGATCTGCCGGGCGGGTGATAACAATAAATTCCTAAGTAGTAGCCTGTGTTGGCCGGCCCAGTATAAAATTAAGATTTGGAATTGAAGCATCTTGGCCCAGTTCATTCCATGGAAATGGGCTAAGGTTATTATTAAATACTAGTACTAGTATTATAAGTTCACGCCACACACCACACAAACTGACTAGGCTATAATTTTGAATACCAATTATAATGACGTGAAAGATTAATCTAATTTTGAAATGAAAGAGATAACTTTGTGTTGGACATTTCTGTTGACTGCCAAATCTTCATTAATGTAGGATTAATCTATTTGTTGAATTTTTTTGTTATCAAAACATTAGGCATAGAAATAAAAACACCTGGATATATCTTAGTGTTAGAGATAAAATGATTACTTTTGAAAAATTAACTCTTATTATTTCTTCCACTTTAATATCTATTCATTTAAACTCATACATACTTTTTTAAAAATTCTTATGTAAAATAAAATAACTCGGGGCAGAGGAAGTATATGGTTACATGGTGTATAAATAAAAAACTAAAATAAGTGGCTGCTTTTAAGGATCTAATTGACATTAACTAATATTGTGAATTGTCAAAGACGCGTTCACTGCAAACCATTTGCATTGGATCAACGAGTTGACTAGTTGGACTTGTTTAGGTATTCAATAATGAAAAATATTTCATGAATATCAATTAATTAAAATATATTAATATACTCGTTCATTTCTTAATAAATGTCTTCTTTTTTTGTTCGTTCCAGAATAAATTATCCATATTTCATTTTTAAGTATAAAATCATATTCTAAAAATCATACCTCTATTATTATTGGAAGGCTGATATTTTTATGAAAGTAAGTAAAGAACATTCAGTTACCTCATTCTGAGTTTCTGACAATATACATCGAAATTTTTCCTCCAATAATGAACACCATAGTACTACATTATAGTGTAGAATAGTTGCTATGTATAATTGCATTCACCATTATCAAGTCAAGTGTGTCTACAATTTCTTAGTCATCCATCTACTTATTGACCAATACAAATGGACTTGTCCAAGTCTTGGTTGATTTTAGTTGGATATTACAGTGAGCACATTAATTTATAGTGCTATATCCATTCATCCTTGCCACATTTTTGTAGGAGTACTTTTCTTAAGTTTATGTTAATACTTCAATCTAACTTATATTAATACTATCCAAATTCTCATTCCGAGATATGCCAAACATGTTTGATTAAAATCTTTGGCGACAATACATGATTGAGTGATAGAGACTTATCCATCCTTAACTAAATGTTAATTGATTAATCTTTGACTTTGGATATGGAACAACTTTAGATCCTTACCAGTTGTCTAATTATTTTAAGTGCTTAGAGTACTGGTTGACTGTGACCTTAAATTAAAAAGAAAACAAACTCTTTTATCTCCAATCAAATTGGTCAAATTTCTTTACCGTTGGAATCCATATCTCAAACGCGTATTTATTTGGAGATAGCTTAATTAATAACATGGGTTAAAAATCTTAACATTTTTTTATGAAAATGGAAAAAGATATAGTTTTATAAATTTAATCCAAGATTGCACATTACATACTTAATACTTTGAGCATTTTATCAAGCACCCCACAAACATCTTTCTGAATATGTTGGACCAATAAAACATACTTTGCGTGCATATATACATTTTCTTATTGTGATTATTTGAATGTTTAATATATGATTTTGTTGTTGATTGATTGCCTCTGGTTTGATGCATAATCATCGTCATTCCTATTATGCCCCGTTGATTGCAAGACATTTGAAAACACACCTCAACAATTTATGAGGGTAAATTAGGTATTCCATTTAAAATGATGGCTTTCATATATTTGGCGTTGAACAAGCGCAATCAACCATTTGAAATCAAACACTCTTGTAACGGAAGAGAATAGTAAATTGTAACTAATTTGTCACAATTACCTAAATTATAGTACTCCTACAATTTTCAATTATTTGATACATTTAGTACAATTCCGATACAAAATTGATAGTCGTTTGATATGATTTTCATTTTCTCCCACCATTTATAGTGAAAAGTGCTAATTTTTACTAATTTTATTTTCCAAATTCAAATGCCTCTTTATTTCGTTTTGCTTACTTTGTGAAAGATTATTTTCAAATCCAACTATACTAGTGATGAAATGATTAGAAAACAAAGAAAGTCTATGTCGAAAAAAGTGGTGTTAATTCCACAAAATTGTGTGTAAACTTTGAATTTAGTAACCATAAAACATTGACGCCTAAAACTTTGCAGATTTGAACAATCAACAAAATCATTTTTCAACTAAAAAGATAAAAATAATCGAACTGCCCGCAAAATATCTGAGCGCTGCCCGTCGTCAAATACGGTCAGCTTTTGTGTCTCTCTCCTCTGATCTTTGGTTCCCGGGCAGCACCATTTACAAATAAATACTGAGACACGCTTTAATTTCCTCTCTTCAGTCCACCACCACCAACTTCCGCGGTGGTGCGCCGCCGTTTCCGTCGGAGAAATGGGTCAGGGGATGAGCTGCAATACCAGTGAGGAGCAGGGGCTGTTTGGTGCGGTGCAGTTAGGGGATTTGGAGTTTTTTGAAGCCATTTTGGAAAGGGATTCATCCATCATTCATCGCTCGACCACTTGTGATCGTAACTCTCCTCTTCATATCGCCGCCGCCAATGGCCAGATCGAGGTCGGAATCTTTAAAATGTCTTTTTGTTGTTGCTGAATGCTGAATTTTGTAAATTTTTTTTTTTTGTGTGTCTGTTTTGTGAAATTGGGAATTTTGTTTTGTTGGCTTCAGATTCTATCATTGCTTCTCCAACGATCCGTGAAGCCGGATGTGTTAAATCGGTACAAACAGGTGAGTGATTGATTTATCTCAGTTCATTTTGGTGAAAAGTTCTTCATCTTTAGTGTTGATTAGCTGTGTGATTGTTTGATCTTTGATTGAGTGTATAGACTCCATTGATGGTGGCTGCAATGCATGGAAAGATCTCCTGTGTAGAGAAGCTGATTGAGGCTGGTGCAAATGTATGCAATTTTCATAAATGTTTCATCATTTATTGAATCAATCAAAATAGGAATTTCTGCTCGTACCTAATTTTGATTACATCTTGTTAGATTTTGATGTTTGATACTCTTAATGGAAGGACCTGCTTGCACTATTCGGCTTACTATGGCCATTCTGATTGCCTCGAGGCCATTCTATCCGCTGCTCGAACCTCCCACGTCTCAGCTTCGTGGTAGGTTCTCGTTCAAGGGTCAGTTTTCCATCACTAGTGATTAATTAAAATGAAATTTGAATGGTCTGTGAACAATTTGTGCAGGGGCTACTCTCATTTTGTGAACATTAGAGATAGCAAAGGGGCCACACCGTTGCACTTGGCAGCGCGTCAAAGTCGCCCTCGATGTGTTCATATGTTGTTGGATAATGGAGCCCTTGTCTGTTCTCCAACTGGCCGATATAGGTAATGTTTTTCGTAGGCAGTGCTTTTACACACTTGCTTCGTGTTTGTTTTGTTGTTTCGTGCTTGATGATTTGTGCTCTGCAGCTTTCCTGGTAGTACTCCTCTTCATTTAGCTGCAAGAGGTGGCTCTCTTGATTGCATCAGAGAATTGCTAGCTTGGGGTGCTGATCGACTGCAGAGAGACGCCTCAGGGTATGTGATAAATATCGTGCTTCACTTGAATTCGCTATTTCGTGACAGTGGTTCTGCTGTTATTCAAGAATTCATTTTCTGTCCATTTATGTGCTTCTTGTTATATATGGTTGATTTAGTTGTTTCTACAAAAAAAGAAGATAGGCAAATGATGTTAATTAATACTAGAAGACTAACCTCCATCTCTTGTTTTGGATACAATTCAGGAGAATACCGTATGTGGTAGCTTCAAGGCACCGCCATGGAGAATGTGCGGCTCTTCTGAACCCTTCATCAGCAGAGCCTCTTGTCTGGCCGTCGCCTCTGAAGTTCATCAGCGAACTCAATCAGGAGGCGAAAGCTCTATTAGAACAAGCCTTGATGGAGGCCAACAGAGAAAGAGAAAAAACCATCTTGAAGGGGACGGTTTACTCTCTCCCGTCGCCATCAGCATCCGACTCTGGAATTGATGACGATATATCTGAGGTAATTTATCTATCATGACTTATATCAGGAATCTAATTCAATAGAAATATTAATCTTGACTATGTCACTCTGTAGGCAAGCGAAACAGATCTTTGCTGCATATGCTTCGATCAAGTTTGCACGATCGAGGTTCAAGCATGTGGCCATCAAATGTGTGCACAATGCACGCTCGCCTTGTGCTGCCACAATAAGCCCAAACCAACAACCTCTTGTCCTACCGTGCCAGTCTGCCCCTTCTGCAGGAGCAACATAGTCAAGCTCGTTGTGGCTAAGGTCAGGGTCGAGAATGAAACTGAGCGTGACATCTGCTCCTCAAAGCCACGCAAGTCTTGGAGGTCACGAAATTTGAGCGAGGGAAGCAGCAGCTTCAAGAGCCTCTCTGCAGTGGGGTCGTTTAGCAAGATGAGCCGGGGATCAGGCAGGTTCGCTGCCGGGGACGAGCTTCTTGATAAGCCATTGAGCCTTGAGACTTAGATTAGGCCGGGGATCAAGAACTTGGACTGGGTGAAACAAGCTTTGGATTGTCGAGAACTGCCATAAGGGCAGGTATACATAGCTCTCTCTGCATCTGCTTTGTAGATTTGAAGACAAAATAAGCAAATGCATGTTTGCATGTTTTTGAATTTGGAGGTTTAATTGTTTCTGCTTTGTCACATTAGTCATTGGATTTACTTCCAAATTCAGGTTTAGGAAGGTATTCTTTGGAAATCTTGATGATAATATTCAAGAATTGTCATTCATTTTTCTGCTGCTTTCCTTTGTAAAATTCATTTGTTTTAATAGAATGCGAGAATTTGGATCCAAAATGATGCAATCAGTTGCTGTATATTTTGATGTTTGTATGAATTTTGTGGGAAACCAGAGATGAGAACAAATGAAACTGAATTTTCTAATGTTGATGGTTGTGGTGATGAATTGTCCCCCATCTTTGGTAAATTGTTTTTGTACTTGACCACAGTTATATTCTTGTTATGCTTATTTTGTGAGATGAGACATTGAGATAAGGTTATTTTTAAGGGGACCCATCTAAAATTATGATCTGTCCTAACTGCTGACATTTATTTATTTATTTATTTTGGTGTATGTTTTTTCCTTGGTAGTGAATTATTTGTTGGAGACAGCCTCACGTGGTGCATGGTATGGCATGGCACGCGATTGGTTAGTTGTTTGACTTATTTTGATAATAATAATAATAATAATAATAATAATAATAATAATAATAATAATAATAATAATAATAATAATAATAATAATAATAATAATACGTGTAATTATTTCATATTAATAACATTGGTTATAATTTATGATGCCACAAGTTGGTTGGAGACTTGGAGTGCATCACTTCGTCAATTCATTTTTCTACAAAGAATAACGTGACAAAAAAATTGAAGGGGTCAAACAATTTATTATTTTGTTCACTTGGTTCGATTTTGAACAATAGTAGTATATTAATAAAGGTGTATGGGTTACACCACATAAAAAAAGCACTATTGTTTTGGAGTTTGGAGTGTGGAGAAAGTGATGAATGAATATTCCTTCAATTCAAATGTATCGTGACAGACTTGAATTAGGTAAAAGAGAAGTAGCAGACGCCCATTTACCTTAAAATAATAAATTGTAAACATCCTAATCAAGTGAATGAAACATCCATATACATTAAGCAAATTAATCTCATTCTTCTCACGCGGGAACATTAAGTAAATCTATTTAAAATTGAAAAGTTTCAAAGATTTACTAAATCGCAAGTCACTGTGGGACTAATCAAAATTCAAAGACTAACTATTTATAATAAAAAAAGATTTGGATCTGAATTTGGTCTGTTTTATAGGGTGGCTCAATAAAAAATTCATTTGTATCGAGAATATTGAAATCACTAAAGCCACTACTGTTTACAATGAAATTGTATTTGGAAAAAAGAAATTAAATTATTTTTTCGCCTCTCATTAAGTGAACCTTGTATCTTCATTCATTTTTCAAATTTAACAACTAAAGATAATTCTTTATTCATATTTAAAATATAAATTGTCATTTGAACCCTTGCTTATAATAAATGTATAGTATATTTCATTTTCAAATACAATATATTAAATTGTTTACCTTATCTTGTCTTTTTGCACACCGCTCACTTAGGAAGATATTTCATAAAATGATATTAATTGTATATAGGTGGTAGTGGTTTGATTTTGTCAATTATGCACCATACAAACAGTAGATGGATGATAGGGTGGTTTTAAATTATGAAATTCATGATCTCACATGTTAACTATTTATGTTCATATTTCTCTAGTCAGCCGCCAACTAAGATTTCTTCAACTTAATTTTAACTCTACACATCCATCCTCATTAAACATAAATATTCTTAACTATTCATAATCAATACTTATGTGCCCACCAATTAAACTACCTTGATGGCTTGAAGGGCTTGCAATGTTTTGAATTCAAATGTAAGAAGTTTCAAAGTTACAGTCTTGTAAGTCAGGTTTAATCTTTTTATAACGAAATTTAGAATAAATGAAGGAATGAAATGATAGGTCGGTATTTTATCATTCTGAGTCAGTAAAATATAATCATAATCGACCTGACAAATAAATTCACAATTTCGATTTTGAATAGGTAATTGGCGGTTTTAGTTCAAAAATCGACATTTTTCAACAATTATCGATAGAACTAGTTTGCCGATATGAATCAGAAAAAAAAATGAAGTTACATTATCTTTATTCTTTTAGAAAATGGCATCGCTATCACAGCTCGTTTCTTGTACGTCGAAAAGACAGCACCACGTCAACTAACCTCCGATATTTTTGGTGTGACATTTCTGGTAGTTGGGATAAATCATTGATAAATATTGAGGAATCACTATCAGTTGCTTAAATTAAATGGGTATTAGTAGAAAATTAGACAAGCAATGAGGAAATTAGTGAAAATAACAGTTTATATAGCATTACTAATAATTACACTTCACGCCAACTATATGAAAATAACATAAACATCACATATATTAGGATAATAAAGCCTATAATTTTTGCCGAAAAATATATATTCCAAAATACACTTGTCTAAAACTATAAGTGTCCTTGCTGTTACGATTTAAAACACAACACTCAAAACAAATCAAACAGTTACACAGATTGCAGCCTGTCAGTGTCACCATGTTGAGAATGGGGCTTATCTGTGCAAGAAATGATAGGAAAAAAACAAGATTAGTAAAGATTCGATAAATGTCAATTCTTGAATGATTCATGTAAGGGGGCTACAAAAGTGTGTGTTGTTTGGAAGCATTAAACACCTTTGATTCGATTCATAACTGACTCGTTGTCCAGATTGAATCGATCATCAGCCTCGAGTCCATCCGACAAGGTCCGAGCTCAGCGGTTAAAACCATCAGGAAAACCCCCTGTAAAATGATGCGATAATTGATGATTAAGGCGACAAGTTGATGGTGGAAGATGCGACGAAACACTTAAGATAATGTTTCTAGAGAGAATTAGTGGCATGACCGTACGATCACATGTGGACTGGCTTATTTTTTTAACAGTTAAAAGGGAAGCAGACTTTTTACCAGTTTTATGGAGTGCATGAGCTTGGTGTCTGGTGACGCACCACCAGAAGAGCCTCGTCAGAATCGGGCATCCTCTGTTCTCGGTTTAGATAACAAGTAGGGCGGGCTCTCCAGTTTCAGCTTTAGGCATTATGTAAAAGATGAAGAGAGCTTTTGATGGATGATGATGATCACAATCTGCAAGGAAGATATGCATCTGTTGCAAAGAACTCCTTCAGATTTCTTAAAATTCCTTTGTCGTAAGGGTTAATAAATTGTGCGTCGGGATGGGGCTGGCCTGTACAATATAATAACGCGACTAAGAACTGGCAATGGTGTGAACTAAGTAAGTTCAACTAAAGCATATATGCATTTAACAAGAGACGCCCGAGAAAAATTGCAGTAACTTACCTTCATGGGGTACGACTTTACTCCGGAATTCTGGATAATTTTTCCAATTTATCTGCAATAATTTGTACAGATCAACTATATATGTGCACGTTTTGTTCTTATCAATTTCCAGCATCAAGCATGTTACTTCTGTAACTGTTATAATGCAGACAACCTAAGTAATAATTATTCTCATGTGACAAGAAAGCAAGCAAGTAATGCCAACTGCAAACCACTTGAGCAATTCATAGATCATCTTGGCCTTTTGCCATAGGACCCTTCAGTTTTTGAACTGCTGTTTAAAATTGAAACCCATTTGAAAGTGGCCCTTCCGGGCATCATAGCATAATTTTTTAAAAATAAAATAAAAATGGAAAGCATGCACCATATATATCCAGAACCCGAAATATAGTTGATCTATCTAATCAAGATCTGCTCAAAAGTTGCATTTGTAACAACAGGCTGAACACAAGCACAATTCAATCAGCTGCCCCCTTCTAGTTGGGTGGGAAATAAAGTAAACTAGCCCTAACTATATTCCCATTTCAGTCTTTTTGAGTGAAAAGCCGCTTTCAATCCCAAGTGTATCCCAACATCAAATGTCAAGGTTCATGCATAGTTTGAATTATCAAGCTCTACCAGTTCGTAGAAGCTGAATCTCTTTGCTCTAGCATGTTAATAAAGCTTACCCATTCATCAGTTTTGATGTTAAAACATGCGCAATGGACATGCCACATTATGAAAACCACCTAAGAGACGAAGAAGTTCTCTGTTAGATGAAAACATGAGCTATCATACAAAGATTTTGACTGGATTTGACAAATAAAAATTACAACAGTATTAGGACAACCTAACAGGGGTTACCTGCCAAACCACTTGAATCACGCAAAATAATGCGGTACCAACTACCAAGTTTCTGGATGTAATAAGCTGGAAGAGTTAAATCATGTTTGACAGAAACTAGTTAGCCAACGATCCAACCAATGCAGCAAAGACAATATGATGCTAATGAATGCATCAACTGGCGAGAACTGGAGAAATATGACTTACCTTCTCTCCAACAAATTTTGAGGTCTCGGACTTAGCCATGACTGTAGCTCAGAGGATTAAAGAAAATACTTGAGATTAGTTTGAGAAGAAAATGCAGAGGGATGTTGATAAATAAGGAGTTTCTGATAACTGCCACAAATATACTTAATAAGTTCTTAGCTATGCTAAATCCTAGTAATTCTTAAGGTATATCTTCTGTCCTCACATCTACACAAAATACTCCGCATAAGAAAAAGTAAAAGTGAGGTGAATGGTTTGAACTCACAATATGAAGCACACACTACAAAAGAAGCCTCAGATATCGCAAAGCCAACAACAAGCACGATAAAAAGAGCATGATTTCTTTGACCTGCATGGCAGCCATAAATTTCCAAATCTATTAAACAAATAATAACAATATGATCAGTTGAACTATAAACACTTCAGAAACAGTGATATATTGAACAACAAAAAATTAATAGGCAAAGCATGATGCAATTACCTATGCAGTTTCCAAAAGCAGGACAATGATGATCAAGTCCCATAACATAATTCTTGCAGTACCTGCAATATCTTACCCTCCTGTATCTACTAAATTCCTGAATAAAGCATACAGTTTACAAAGCAGAGAACTGTATAATGAAAATCATGCAGAATCTGTGTTTATCTAGTGTAATCAAGCTCTTTTGAAAGAAGATTCCAGTAGCTTGGCTCATATGGAACCCTATGTCTAGGTTTCTCCACCGCTTCATGCAGCTTTGTTGTGATACAAGCTAGCCAACATATATGTCGAATTTAATCCAATTGTTCAAATTCAGGTCATTGTTTAGCAAACTCTATCCATAAATGGGTTGAGTCAAGGGAAACCAATGAGAATGATTTGATCATAGATGAACTAAAGAGAACAAGAAATATAATGACCTAAGAACACTCTTATGTTACCACACTGTATTCATGCCATGCACTATATTTTCTTTTAAAGCCATTCTCTTCAGTTGGATAACTGCTAAAGAACAACAGAAAGCATAAGACCTTCTAAGATAAGTATTACCCAATCTGAATTCTTAGTGGCAATACAATTCAGGTTAACATAAAAAACTACCTAAGAAAATCACAATTATAAACTTTCAAATGATATCCCGATTCACCCCTGAATGTTAGTTATTGTTAGAATGCAATCTGCAGAACAAAACTAAAAGCAAATGGAGCTGAGTCTGGACACACTGCATCCCAAATTTGGGAGTGTAGATGGTAAATGGCACAATAAGTATCTCTTTAGATAAGGATAAGAGAGAAGAAACATCATACTTCTTCAGCAGGGGACTCTTGATGTGCAACAGAAGTTGAAACTTTCAATTCCTATACAAAAACAATATTATATCTATAAGTTATGGTGGTAAATCGAAAAGCATAATAAAAACGAATAATCAAACTTGTGCCACCTCTCCATGGGATTCAATTTCATTGATAGAATTCCGGACAGATAGGTGAGCGCAAGAATGATGGGTCAAAATTCCAGGGTCTGATAACATAATACTGCAACCAATAGTATGATGTAAGAATACGACTGTTATGAATAAATGATCACAACATATAAGAAACATACAAAGACAAACATGCTGAGATACATAAAATTCAGATTTATTGCATCTCTACCAAGAAAATGTAAGAATCATTGACTGGCAAGTAAGCAACTTACCAGCATAGGCCGATTAACACCATAATCATTTCAATGTTCATTACAATGTCCAACAAAGATGAAATAACTGCATCAAGTAAAGAAATAGCATTACTGATATGTAAACACAAAAACATTACATGTAACTGCATTTGTTAGGAAACAAGGAAAATATAATTACAAGCACCTTCCAACTACAGCTACATATATGTCAAAATAAATATTCCAACCTCAAATTTGCATCACTAAAGAAACTATTTAATGAGTCTCGATAGATTCCTTGCACATTCATCAGTGAAGATCATGTAATTTTCCAACTAAGCAATCACTTAAACTTTTACACATTTTGACAAGAACTTGAGCTACAGCTGTTAAGTTGAAGAATCAAAATAGGACCTCGGCGAACCACAGTTATGTAAATAGCCCATACGAAAAGAATGCTGAAGAAAACAAAAGCTGGCGCCGAAGCCCTCACTCCAGCAACCCTCTTGCACAATCTCCCCAATCCCATCACGAGTACGAGCAACACCGCTGCAAAATTGGATGAAAAAGAAGAAAAAATTCAAAATTATTGCATCCAATCGAAACTCGATGCCCATGGTTAAGAAGAATTATACAGAAACAGGATAAGAATTATAACCTGAGAGAGGAAGAAGGGAGAGGAAGGATGAAGCGGGGAGGAAGAAAGGGAGCAAAGAGAAGGAGAAGTGAGTAAAGGAAACTGAGATCAAAGAAACCAAGCAACTAACTGTGGAAGATTTGTTCCATTTTGGATTGTGGCGTGGGATAATTTCTTCTTCTGGTTCTAGCATTTCGTCAAAATTAGGGTTCCGATTCAGAAATCTATTTCGTTGCTTTCAGTAGTAACAGTACTAATTTGTTTGGGCGAAACGAAATAAATTTTTCCCGCAAAAACAAAAGTTTACGACATGTAAAAGTTTGGAAACCATTTGTTTTATACTCCATCATCCTGTCGTAAAAATAGTACAGTTTAAAATGATAGGAGTTTTAATATGCAATTGATAAAATAAAAGGGAAAATTAAAAAATATTGGAAATACTAATATTGTGTTAGTAAATTGTGCGAATGTATCTTTTTTGGAGTGATTGTTAAACTGGGAATTGCATCTTTCAAATGTTGTTGTTGATCATTCTTGATTTATATTTTGACTTGATGAAGTTCTAATTCTAGCCTTATCTCTTTCCTCTTTCCTCCTTGAGAAGAAGCCTTTGTCAAGCAACCTCAACATTCTATATCACATTTGCTCTTCACATTTAAACCCCAATTAAATCAGCGCAAAATCAATAATCTTGTCACAACATAATCATCGTCAGTTCATAACTACACACGTGGCCTGAACTAATGAAAGAATTAGATTATATTTTACGCTATTAATCAAAATAGAGCATGTATGTACCCCTTTTCAATAATTTCAGTAGTATAGTATGTTCCCATTATTCCACTAAACATTTTTTCCTTTTGAAACTCTTGAGCAACACTCTCATGTATTCTTGTACAACCAAAGCTTAGTAAGAAGGCCTCCAAACTCTCTTATCAAACTTGCCAATCTAATAATTAAGAACATGAAGATGAAAGAAAATGAAGGTGTTGGATTCATGTTGAATAATTTGTTGCTATTGCTTCCCAACAATTGACAGTGTTCATGATTTGATGATTCTAATCTCTTTTTATATTTACTAATAAATGATAGAATCAAATTGCTATGCCCTTCTAAATACTTGTTCCGCATCTATCGATAGATTTAAGAAGATGATATTAGGTTGCTCTTAGTTTGCCATCGATATTAATTAGAGATATTGCCCCCATATCTATATAAAACTTTGATTTATCTAACGTAAATCTGATTTCCATCTTTTTTATTTAGCTAGATCTGATTTGGAACATATAATTGATGATTCGGTAAAAAAGAAAAGTAGTCGTAAAGTAAAAAAGTAGAATGGACAGTTGTGGGTAAAATGGGGAGGTTGATTGAATTAGTAGTATTAGTAGTATGATTTTTTGTTCTTAGAGCATCCGCAACGGTCGTCCTTGCCGCTGGCAAGGCGACCACTGCTTGCCGTTGCACGTTGTCCATCCGTGCCAGCGGCAGGGCGGTGCTCTTAAATAAGAGCATGTCCGTGCCGCTGAGTAGGCTGACGTGGCGGGCTGCGTTTAGTCGTTGGCATTTTTCGTTTTTTTTTTTTTTTTAAATTCGAAATTTAATATAAAAAATTGTTTTTAAATAAACAAAATATTTTCCCATTTCCCAATAAATTATGTAATTTTTTAATTTGTAGGATTTTAATTATGTATTTTTTTATTTTCTAGGATTTTAGTTATGTATTTTTATTTTCTAGGATTTAATTATGTAACTTTTATATTTTAATGTATTTTTATATTGTAGAAATATTTTTAGTAATTGAAGTATTTAAATTGAATAATAGAATGGTGGAACCCTTGAGCTTGTCCTTGTGGAAGACCATGGATGTGGGTGTTGTGCTCTTGTTTAAGGACATGGAGTAAAAGTGGGTACGGGTCCACCTCCGTGCTTTTAAATAAGAACACGGATGGGGATGCTCTAAGATAGTCAGGGAGGACTGGGAGTTGGGCTTTACCTCTAAAGAAACAAGGTTGAATTTGATGTTAATAATTTCATACTAGTAAGCAGTGGTGGATCTATGATATAAAAATGGAAATGGCAGAATATATATTATGGGTTTAGTTTAAGACAAACATTGCTATTTTTTTGATACTTCTGGGTGGTGGGAAGCAAATGGAGGTGGCGGATATGGAAATTTTATGACCGAATAAGTGAAAATTAGTCGCACCGAGGGAGCAGCCGACCCCTTCCCCCTGTATTTGCCACTGCTATTAAGTGATTCAATTCATTTAAACCTTAATAAACTATAAAACATGGGTTAAACACGAGTAATGGAGCATTACCAATTACTAATGTGTGACTATTAATTTGCCTCTGAGAACCGTAATGGAGCATTATTACTAATGTGTGACTATTAATTTGCCACAAGGTTCTCAGATAAACTAAAAGTTTCAAACATAGTTGAAAAGCTCTTCCAGTCTGTCAAATCAATAATTTACCCAAATCGAGAAGCAAAATAAAGAAGATAAAAAGGTTTCAATTTATACATAGTGGTCCGACCATTTTAGATCCAATATTGTTTTACATAAAACTACTTGAACGTAATCCACTTAAGCCCTCGCCCTTTTATTTAAAAAGCTATGGATTTATTCAATGGTTTTGCCATGTCACAAAATTGTGCAACACAAACCATACCCCAAACTCACAAGGCAAATTTTGTATAAGTAGTACTACTAGAAAATATTAACCACTTTTTTTAAAACGAGCATCTTTTATATACTAACAACCTTTTTTAGTCCGTAAATGTAGGAAAATTAAAAGAAAATTGGCAAGATAAATATATCATCGCATCACACCTTTTCTGTGAAAAGTACAAGAAACCGAAATTCTGCATTAAAAACTAGTAAAATATTGTACATCAAAATCTAGCCTCCAAAATTGTCCGAAAAAATTAATCTTCTTTACATCACAATGTACCATCAATCTGCAAACACTCAACCAATTTGGTCACCACATTCATAATCTGGATTCTGGAGCGTGTTAAATTTTCCTCTTCTTTTACAAATTTTCAACTCATGAATAATTGAATTTCAATTCAGAAAATAAAAAATTACCGTACACCACAATCCCCAAAATACCCCCACTCCTCCGCCCCCAGCCCCTCCCGCCGACAAATGATTCGCCGGCCCATAATTCTCCGGCGACATCGCGATATCCGGCGGCGGAGCATCGCCGCCGCCACTAGGCTTGAAGAGATCAATCGGATCCCTCCCGAAAAACTCCCGCGGCAACAGCACTCTCGAAACCCCAAAAATCGCGACGGGGTTCTGATCGAAAACCGTCTGCGTCACCGACGCCTGCACGATTCCGGTGTCGATTCCAACAGATCCGTTGACGCGGGAGATGTTGAGCGTGAAGCTCCCCGCGCCGTTCTGCTCCGTCGCGAGCGTCGGCTGGACCGGGTTCACGATCGATTCCAGCGAGCCGAGCGGGTAGTACGAGTGGAGCACGTGGAATCGGAGCACCGCCGCCTTCCGATCCGCCGCTAGGGATTGAAATTTCGCCGAGGGAGGGAGGTCGGCGAAGGCCTCGTCGGTGGGGACGAACATCGTGATCCCGGCGCCGCCCTCGTCCGCCTCGAATTCGGAAATCACGCCCGACGCGGCCAGCATCGCCGCCGCGACGTTGAAGTCGTGGCCGTTGATTAGCGTGCTGGTGATGTTGAGCCCTAGCGGGGGGCCCGTCTCCGAGGCGGCGAGATCGGGATCGGCGGGGATGAGGAGCGAATTGAGGGAGAGGATGGAGATGTTGTAGGGTAGGGTTTTGATTGGGGAAATTAGGGTTGCGTTGGAGGCAGGGGAGTGGAATGTGATCGAATTCGCGTCGATTGTGATGTTGACGGAGCCGGAATTGGCGGCGGCGCGGCCGGTGGTTTGGAGAAGAGTGGCGACGAGCTTGCCGGCGGGGGGGATGCGGCGGAGGTCGGAGAGGGAGAGGTATTCGAGGAGGACGTGGTAGCGGAGGACATCGGCGAGGTTGGGGGAGGAGGGGGCGCGGAGGAGGGCGTTGGGGACGGCGAGGAGGGTGAGGGAGGAGCGGGAAGCGAGATCGGCGGCGATGCCGGTGGAGGAGAGGAGGGAACTGAAGTCGGAGAAGGAGGGGTAGGAGGAGAGGAGGAGGGTGATGTTGAGGGAGGAAATGGGGGAGGGTAGGAGGAGGAAATAGAAGAGGATTGTAGGGGCAATATGGGGAATGAAGATTGAGAAAGCCATTTCTCAAGTGGAGTGGAGTGAAGTGAAGAAGGGAAGGGAAGGGAAGTGGATGAGTGTAATGGGAAATGGGGATAGAATCCTCTGCTGTCATTATAAACACAGCATGAGGTGGGACACTGCTGTCCCATACGACGCCGTATAAACGACTACACACTACACACTCATTGTATTTAATAAATTAAGCAACTCTTTAATTTACTCCCTTTCCATAATTAATTGTCTACTCGATTCGATTTAAGATAATGGAATTGGGCTCTATTTACTAAAAATAATCAAAGTTAAACGAATATAAAATGAGATAATTATTTGTGAACCACATTTTTTTCACCGTTAAAATTATGCTTTGGATTGAAGATGGTTTTCTTTATAAATAAATTGGATTAAGTTTAGCTAATTGAAATTTGGTGCTGAAATAAAAATCAAAATTTGCTCTCTGGAATCCTGAGACTAAATTAAATAGGAGTAGAACTATGTCGAATTTCAGATTTTCCTACTTTCATTACTAGTTTGTCACACACAATTCAAAGTTTGCTATTCGCCAATAAATTTTCAATTTGATAAATTGATACGTATCAATTTTAGAGCGAGTACATTTGCATGTTTTTTTAGCATCACAAATTTTCATTTTGCTAAATTATACTAGTACCATTCAAACTATTTACGACAATACGTTGTTACATGTGCATTGTTTAATTAATAGATAAAGTACAAGATTGCAGATGTAGTGGCACTGAATTGTACTTCTATGTTTATACTACTATTGACATAGCCCAAATAAAACAGTGTGAAATAAACTAAAAATAAAATTAGATATAGTTCCACTTATAATACGTCTCATTTTTGTAGGGATTAAATTTGGTTTTTATTTCAGCACCAAAAATTTCATTTAAATCCTACTATCACTTATAGTTTCAAATTAAAGCATGATTTTCTGTATAATTTCAAATAAATAAATAAATAAAATAATTACTAATTAATACTCCATTTTTAAAGATAAATAGTATACTCTAATTTTATTTTATGTATATCTCATATTTATAAGTACAAACTATCATTTTCTTAAAGCTTCGTGTTTGAAATTTGAATCTTGAGGCATGTTGAGATTAGACCGGCAAAGTAGCAGACTAGATCATACAACACTTAGGAGGGTATTGAAGTTTTGATGTTTGTGACTTTTAATAAGTAAGTACTAATGATATCGTTGTTATTCATTGATTTGAACATTTATTTAGCGTGATCATTAATGAGATTCACCATTGAAATGAATATTTGGGGATGACATTTTACCATGAACATTCGTGTACTATTTTTTATTTTTAGACATTTTTTAAGGATAATAGAAATACTTTTCTAAGAAATTAAACTACTGCGTATAAATTGTGTACCCTTTTGATAGGAGGCGGCGCCAGAGTCACTAAACCCTAAACCCTAACTTGCGACCAAATCCAGAGCTCTATATAAACGAAGCTCTCAATTTCCATTTCTGGATCTATAGAATTCAGATCCGTATATCGAAGCTTCAATTCATGGATAAGAACTTGTTAGAAACGGATATCTCATCTCTCCCCGAGTCCGATCAAGCACGAATTTCATCGATTATCGACCAGATGCAAACGCGCGACAGGTACAAAATTCTGTAATTTTAGCAGCAGCCTTGTTGTTAGAACATTTGAAATTGTATTTACATTGCTTGTTAATCTTTGGTTTTACTTGCGCGCTTCATCTGATTGTGTATTTCCCCCTTCCTTTTTTTGGAACAAAAACTTGCAAGTTTTCAAACAAAATGTTTTGGGTATGTGTGTTTGCTTTTGGCAGCTTCACGTTTTATAGGTTGCATTGGTTATGAATTTGTGCAACTTTATACATGAAGCGAAAATAAAGTATTCTCCTTAAAACCAGTGCATTTCTCGACTCCGGTGCAATTGGACGTTAAGGGAATGACATCTATTTTCCACCATCTCTTTGACATATAGGTTGAATTGGTTACTTTAATTTCGATATATTGTTGATTTAGAATGGCCTTATGTGTTTCCATTTCTTTTAGAATGGCTTTTGCGAATGATCTTCGGTAGGAAGGTCTGATTTTCTGACAAGAGTTAGAAAATGTTGCAACTCAAAGTTGGAATGTTTTTTTGCTCTGTTGCCCAACATACAATAGGGTAATGGGTAGATTTGAAGAGTCACTCTTATGTAGTACTAGTATGCTTCTGTTGTCTTTCTTGAGTTAAATCCAAAAATTATGCTGCTATATATGTCCTATCATCCAAGTATTGACATTTCCAAGCCTTAATTTGGTTTTCTGTTTGCTTATTGATGTGATTATAGTTTCAGAACATATTTCAATAGCTACTGGCAAATAAGTACTTATGTGTTTGAACAAGAGATATTTTGTTCCTTTTTTTGTAGTAAGTGATTAGGGAAATGTGTCAGCAACTGGATTATGGATTATGATCTTTCCGTTAAAATATCGTTCTCTACAAATTCTGTTAAGTAATTATGTTGCATTTCGTCAAGAGTAGCTTGCTCAAAAATGTACTTCTGCAACTCCTAATCACATGGAAATTCCTCAAGAAGTGATCTTCTTTTGCTGCTGAAGTTGATTATATTTGTTTTTTATGGTTCTACCACAAGTTATTCGAGCCTTGCTTTGCCTATCTTAACAGTGTAATTTTCCTTTTAAAGAATTCTCACTGCATTATTAGTGCTAGTAACAACTAACAACTGTATTGCTTGCACTGGTTATTTGGGCTTTTCAGCTGATGAATCCTTTGTTGGCCTCTCTGCAGCCTTGGTTTGTATAGCAAGCTTTCACAAAGATGCTTCGATGACTGCGTAACTTCCTTCTACCGTAAAACTTTAGGCAAGCAAGAAGAAATTTGTGTGAGGAGATGCACGGAGAAGTTCTTGAGGCTCTCAACAAGGGTGGCGACGAGGTTTGCTGAACTCAACCAAGATGGATCGCCACAATAGTCGAAAGTTTTGAGATAAGCAAGACGTAATATGTGCAAAAAATTCTTCCACCCTAAGACAATGAGGGTGGCAGCCTCCTCGACTAGAGATTTACTGAACTCATTGATGCTCATTCTTACTCTCCAATTCATTTTGGAACCAACACAATCCTTCAAGGTTACAGATATTATTGACTTGAGAAACGAAAGTAGTTCAATAGCGTAGAGGAGTCGTCATTTGTTTCTGTATGTAATTGCAAATGATTAAAGTTTATACTACTATTTTGTAGAATTATGGGGTAGTTTTTTTATAGTTTTCTCATTGCAATATAATTTTTTCACTTATTTAATTAAAATACTACTAATTTGGTTTCGCGTAAGCTCATGAGACCGAAGGAGTATATAGCTACAGCTACACAATAATTACGAAATAGTATTCCATCCGTGTTATGATAGATGTCATATTTTTATTTTTAGTTTGTCCCACAAAAGATGTTATATTTTCATTATTAAAAAAAGTTTTCTCTCATATTAATATAAAATTTATATTTTTTCTCACCGTTTAACGCATAAAACCTCCTAAAACTGCGTGCCCTCCCATAAATGTAACATCTTGTAACATCTTTTGTGAGACGGGAGTACTAATTAAATATTAATAAATAAAAAATGTAGTACTAGTATTTAATTGATACAGCGGTTTTTGTTTTATCTTAATCAACAAATACAAAACAAATGATAGTAATGAATTACTTCAATACATACCATTCATATCAAACGTTTGGTACATTTCGAAAAGAGAAATCCAAGATTTGAAAGTTACATTCTCTCTCGTATAACATTTTCTTCAGATTTATTGAAAAAACTAATTTATTATTGTTTGAACAAATAGTATTCTTTTTCATTCTATCAAAAATGATTCACTTTCCTTTTTAATTTGTCTCATCCAAGATGACTCATTATAAAAAATAATCCAAGATGGCCCATTATTAAAAATAAAAACTCATTATCTCTGCATTATTTCATCTCTTTTATTTTATTCTCTTCACCTAAGTACAAAATAAAACTGCATAAAATTTCGTCCCGTCTAAGGAATGAGTCATCTTTCTTGAGACGGAAGGAGTATTAGACTAGAGTCTAGACAAGTTTCATATTTTTGAAGGTGTGGTCTTATAGAAAAAAATTGCAACAAACAAGATACCCACATAATAGTAAAAACCTTGATGCTAAGAAATAAAAAAATGGAATGAATAACAATGAAGCATCCATAAATCTAAAATCTGTTTACATTTAAAGTTCCACATACGTAATCCACCTTTCAAGTTACAATCTTGAATCACGCCCAAATAAAGCCACTAGGCACTAAGAAATAGTATCATAAAATAGAGAATCCAAAATTTGATTGGATTACTTGAAGCAGTATGTATACCTACATTTTTCATAGCGTAGAAAAAAAGAGAAAGTGTTAGTACTTCAATTATGCATAAAATTAATTGATTAGGAGTTGGGATGCTTTGCTTACTAGGATCATTAGTAGTGAGGGCAGCAGTGGCACCGAAGTCACAAGCAACATCATCCCGGCCGTTGGATTGGTAATAAGCATTCATGGCATAAGCCGCGTGTGATCTAACGGTGTCCGGCTCAAAGCAGACCGCGCCACCTTCAATAGGCCCGCAGTCGAGGCTATCTAAGCCGCACACGAAGTCAATGTTCGCTTACAGTTGTGCATCCACTGCTTCGCACACACCATTTCTTCGTAGCTTCCGGTGTTGATGCGACGCATCTCATGATATGAATGTGTGTCGAGTCTTTAATAAGGATTATTGACAACGTGTTTTAACATCTCCAAAAGACATTGATTTATTCACAAATTTGACAATGTGAAAAATTAAAATAATTTAATATTCTAAAATTTGACCAAACTTTATGATTTAAATAACATAGGATGAATTAAAACTGCAGAATTCCGACATCATAAACGGGCTGAAAAGCCCGAAATTCTTTCCGACGTACCCGACTTCAAATCCTCATTAAAAAGAGAAAACACATAGGTTTCGAAGGTTCGATTAGGCATCAGCGGCGTTCCGACGCCGGAGTTCAAAAACTCAATCAATCTACGACGCCGCATTGTCCACTCCAACACCAATCTGATCCGGGTCGCCGGCAGAGGGCCAGCCCCTCTCCGCCACCACAATATCCACATCCCCATACCCGAGCTCGGCGGGTCGGACACGGAGGTCATCGCCGGGAGGAGGTGGGTGGCGGGGTGGTAGGGGAGGACGTTATGCGAGGGCGGCAGCGGGTTTTGCGACGGATGGGACGGTGATGGTGAGGGAGATGTTGGTGGCGGCGAAGGCGGTTATGATAGGACCAGGAAGAGTAGTAGTATCATCAGCATTAGTACTTAGTAGGGGAGAAAATTTGGTTTTTGAGGTGGGATTTAATTTTATTACTATTTGGTACTAATGTGGAGTATTTGATAAGTTTACATAGGAGTAGTAATTTGTATGAGGAGACGATGAGTGAAGCGGAGAAAGTGAAAACGTGACAACGTAGTAATTACATAGTGTGATTGTGTAGTTGCCCCCCTTTTAATTTTCTAGTTATGTGCTAACTTGGAATATAAAGCATGATAGTTTGATTTTATAACACTTATAATCTCCCACATTAGATAAAGGCACCAATACAAGATGGAGACAAACAATATTACAGTAGAAAACAAATACAACTAGATGGAGACAAACAATATTAGTATAGAAAAAACAAATAGTACCACAAGATGGAGACAAACAATATTAGTAGTATAGAAAACAAATAGAATGGTTCGAATCATATGTCAAATGTTACAAACTACCAACTGCGAGCGATATATTTTGTCAAAATTGAGATTTAATACATCAATCTCTACTGAGTCCAAATCCATACGCTTCGGCAGAAAAACATTTTGGGTCACCAACATCACTAAACTAGAAAATCTTCAGCTTAAACAAGGCTTCTGCAAATGAATATAAACCTCATCCAAAAAAAGTTATTTCATCTAAAGCCGGAAAAGAATAAAAAATAAAAGAACTATCCAAGATCCAGTTATTCATATTCCATTCCTCTCAATATCAGACCGAACAAAGGACTTGAGCTGCTGCAGTAGAGCGATGCAGTGGAGATGAGACAAAGACGATGGGGCTGTGTGGGAACGAGGAGGAGAATTTACTGTTCTTTCACAAGGCGATTCCCATTTTGCCTCCAAGTAAGGCAAGGCTCTCCATGGAGGAAGAGGCATTGAGTTCTGCTCAAGAGAGTACCTGGATGCTTCAACCATGATTTGAAGCAGCTGTTTGAGGTTTGGCACGGTGCCCACGTAAATGGCTGGAAGAGAACTCAGAACAGCATTATATGATTTTACTGCTCTTGCTATCTGGAAGTGACTTCGGAAGTCTATATCAATGATGTATCTTTCAGTTCCTCCACTGCTATCTTGAGCTATCACATCTACGAATTCATGTTCACCTGGATTTCCAGAGATTGAATGGAACGCTAATTAGCAACAATTTACACAATGAACATATTTTAATGTTAACTGAGTTGATCAAACGTCAGACAATAAATGCTTAGAGCATACAAAAGTAGATGAACATACCTCCAGGAACTTTTCCATCACCTTGCCATTTGGTTGCACATAATGCTGCATCATAACCAGAAGATTGTAGAAGTTTCACCAGAGAGTAAAGAATGCAGCTAGCGTTGCATGGATCTGGCTTCTCTACTTGCCAAGTTTCTGATATTGAGAGAATTGAGGATTTGATAACCATCATCAAATCCCTTTCGTACTGGTCAACTGATCGATTATAGAACTGCAAAAATGAATCTGTTAAATACAAACACAATACTTCAATAAAATGGCTAATTGCAGCTAAAAAGACTCGTTTTCCACTATTAACCTGTCAACTTCAAGTTGAACAGATGTGCAACTATAAAAAATCCTAGGGAGGGCCGGAGGGGACATCAATTCCCACCAGTTACATTGTGATCAAGTTGCTAATTGAACAATTCAATAAGACATAGCATAATACCAATTCAATTCAACTATGACATATTCAGAAACCTTGTACGCAAAATTCATAAGAGTAGAACAGGTGGAAAGTTCAAATCAAAAATCACTTTCTCAACCAACCAAATCTTTATAAAAGGGGGATTAAGGTCAAATGGTAGACCATCACAGTTAGGGAATCATGATTAGTGGTTATCTTCGTATGCTAATGATAGTAAATAAGTAGTTTTTCCTGGTTCCAACTTCCAACACACAATTCTGAATTCACAATGTATCAAAGCACTTTACATGGACATGTAAGTCATTGACCGATGAAACCATGTAACATAAAAATTAACCTCTTTGGATGCTTGTGCTTTCTCTCATATGGAACTCCAAATATCATAAACTACCTACAAACTGATGCTTACTGGTAAACTTGAATGTAAATAATATTCTAAGTTGCATATGAAACGATGCCTACAATTGACGTATTTGAATATACCGGTACGACGAAAATTGAGAGGGATAGAATTTCAAACAGCTGTTTGTTTTTATGAACGAATTTTTACATTCATTTGACATGTAAAACTATGTTAGGTCACAGCGATTACTCAACAAACTTGGAAAAACTATGTCTTCTCACCCTGTTTTCAAGAGCATGTAAAATCTAGCCTGAGTTGTGTTTAGAGACCTCTGTATATTGTAAAATAAATTCGAATTCCAATTGCAAGGAACTATCGAGGATTAATTTCGCATCAGCAAGCACTTTTGCAAGCAGAGGTACCAATTCCATCTCGCATTTAAAATAAAAGCAATCGTCCAATTCACCATACTCATCCAAGCCAAACCTCTTCCACAATCAATAACGCATAATCACCACACACAAACCACGCGCACCGTAACACACGAATAAATAATTCACAATAAGCAAACCATAAAACACACTACTCACCGAAATCCGGTCGGTGAGATAAGCCAAGTCGGATAAGCCGGAATCGCTGTCGCTGCTGCACCACGAGTCAGCTCCGGCGCTTCCGATCTCGAAAAAATCGCTAACCATAACGGCCAAGTCGAGCTCGCTTCCGTCACTCCGGGACGAGAACTCGCCACCGCTGCCGAAGCGTTGCAGCCAATTGTTAGCCAACAAATTCATTCCGATCGCCACCGGTGCTTGGCTACTCATTAAAATCCAGGCCTTGTGAAATACCTCTTTCGAAATTATAGCAAGTTTCGTATAATTTGATGAGGTTTGGCTCCCTTCAAATTTGATCTGGAAAATGAGTTTTGAGTGGAATATCAAAGGTTTATACCACGGAATTTGCGCGTTTTTTAATATAACTAATTGACTTCATTGCCCTTTTTGGTAGTAGTAACTCTTTTCAATTTTACAAATTACTACTACTCCATTCTCTCCTATTTTATTCAATTCATTCATAAAACCATGTAAAATGTGCAATATTTATTTTTGTGTATATAGTGTTATGCGGAAGATAAGCACTAGAAAGTGCGATAATATGTCACATAAAATAAAATCTTAGCAATATAATGAATCTAAGGAATTTATTGTTTTTGGAATTCATGTGATATTATGGAATGCAAACAAACTATATATGAATAAAAGTAATTGTATAATATGTCAACATTATGTTTATTTGAATGTATTAACAATGTCAACATTATGTTTATTTGCATGGGTGGTTAACAGTGTCAACATTGTTAACAATGTATTACTAACAATGTCAACATTATGTTCTTTTGAATATATTAACAAATCTTCACTTATAGAGGCATTTCGCAATCATGAACGAGATGGTGAAATTATTAGTAGCTGCATAATATTCTTGTTGTCCCATTAAAAATAAAATATTTTTTTTTTTGAATTGTCTCATTTAAAATAAAATATTTTTTAAAATGGAAATAACATCATGTCTACTTTTTCATCTCTTTTAATTTATTTTTTCTTTATTTGTTCACAAAATAACACTATATACAATCTTGTAATGAAAGGTAAATATTTCATTTTAAATGAAATGGAGAAAGTATATACGTAGATGATAAATATCTTAATGAAATTAAGGGAATAGTGAAAGTCATACAAGGGGTATGATAGTCAATTAGGTGGCCGGCGAAATAAATAGAAATTTAATGTATTTATGCAGAGTAAAGAATTAAAAAATGAGCGTATGAACGCGGCGGTGGATATCGATTCAAAAATGTGGGACGCGGATGGATTAGGTGGACCACGACCCAAACAATATGCTTTGAATATGGCTGCCCAGATACAATTCAAATCTGCGGCCTACCGCACACCTATTTATTACTCATTTCGTCGTTCTACTATATAACACACTTTCCTTTTTAGTTTGTCCAATAAAAAATATCATATTTTCCTTTATAAAAAAATTCTCTCTTACATTAATATAAATATATTATTTTCTCTCTTCATCTAACATACAAAACAACATATCATAAAATCCTCTGTCATTCTCCAAGTATGTCATCTATTATGGGACGGAAGGAGCACTTAACTATGATTGTCTATTAAGGTGTCGTTTGGTTATGATAATTAATTATCATACAATAATTTATTAAATATTAAGTTGTGAGATTAGTTTAATAAGAAGAGTAGGTATAACTAATTATCACATGATTATCCATCTAATATTAAATTGTAAAGATTCAGCCTCATGATCTAAACATAATACTACTACTTATTTAATCGTGCGATAAAATGTTGCAAACCGAACAACTTGTCAACTTCTATGAGTAATTACCAAGGAATAGAGTAAAAATTTATGTACCAAACACACATTTATCAACTATCAAAGCAGTGTAGGGCCATGTAGCGCGGGGAGACATATAAATAGATGGACTAAATTACTACTCCCTCCGTTACACAGTAATAGAAGCGTTTCGTTTTAAGCATTCATTTTAAAAAAATAATATTAATAAATAGTTAAAGTGGAGAAATAGTAAAGTAAGAAAGAGAATATTGTAGATAAGACTCTTAACTACATAATTCTTTCTCTTACTTTACTTTCTCTCCATTTTAACTACTCCCTCCGTCCCATAAAAGTTGAGACAACTTTTGGGCACGGAGGTTAAGAATTTATATTAAATAAATAGGAGAGATGAAAAAAGTAGATAAGATGAGAGAGAGTAAAGTAAATGATGGAATAAAAAAGAGTGATTAGATGTTTTGTCTTTTGTTAAAAAAGGAAATGACTCAACTTTGTTGGGACAGACTAAAAAGGAATACGACTCAATTTTTTTGGGACGGAGAGAGTATTTATTAGTATCATTTTTCCAAAACGAGAGCTCAAAACAAAACGCCTTTATTACTATGGAACGAAGGGAGTACTATATATCGACTTGTTGACTCAAATACTAAAATAAAATTAGAATAATAATTAAGCAATGAATGATGATTATTTTGTTGAGAGATTGTAGAGATCCCTTGCATGAGGTTGACTCATTCGTAATCGTTGACTCGAATAAGACGTTGCAAACGTGCAAATTGCGTGCATTTTTATTAGAGTCCGCCTCCGGTCTCATTCATATGATTATTTTTACATGTCTTATAATTGCGTGCATCATTAGTAAAAGGTGATTTTATTACTTTATAAAGCTTCATTAATAAAACCAAATCGAGAAACAATATCAACGACAACCATATACAATCATATAATTGCCCAATAAAGCTTGGGCTTTTCACATTCTTAAATAAATCCTTCAATGTGTGATTGACTGCACACGGCCCCAGTTGACTAATTAGGACGTCTATATATGCGGGCCACGAAATATCCATGTATAGGAGTCTCATTTATTGACAATATGAATTTTTAAAAATATTTAAAAAAATATGGATGAAAAAAATTAGTGCAACATGGGGTTTCATTTATAATAATAATAAATCAGGAATTCTAATTGCAGATGGACTAAAATAGGAAAACGACTCTTATCCACGAACGGAGTGAGTATATTAAAATTAAATATTGAAATAATATCACTTCCTCCGTCTATAAGAAATAGTCTCATTTGTGGACTACACAAATTTTAATGAGAAATTGGTTAACTAAAAAATAAAGAAAAAAAGTAGGTAAAGTGAGAAAGATGAGGAAAAATGGATAAATATGATAAAGAAACTTTTCATTTTTATAAATTCAACTACTTTTTGTGGACATTCTAAAATTGTAAAATATAATTATTTTTCGTGGACGGTGAGTACTATTTTCGGTCAAATTAATTGGTTGCAACCGTTGCCGTTCCTCCATCCTCTAATATGCGTCCAACTTTGACATGACACAAGTTTTTAAAAATGTAAAGGAAAGTGAGGTAAAAAAATTTGTGGTATTTGAGTCCTACTTTTAATTTTATAATATTATGTGAGAATATAATGAGTGAATGGAATGTGTAGTCCATTACCAAAACATTAAAAGTAAAATGAAATAATTAATAAAGAGTGGATCAAAATGAAAAATTTAGAACTAGTATTACTCCTTTTGGCACGGATTTTAATACACTATTGGTAAAGTAAGAGAGATTGAAAGAAAAAGTAATTAAAGTATTGCTAGCGTAAAATGAATCTCATTTTATTGGAGAGAAAAAACTTTTCAAAATAAGAAATTGCATATTCTTTTAAATTAGACTAAAAAAGAAAGAGGAGATACTTTTATCAGACGAAAAAAATACTATCTTTTGTTCCCAGGTTCTCCCTCCACTTGCAAAATAATTGGACATAAATTTTGGTGGAGTATACATAGATTATTTTTAACTTAAAAAAAAATATCATGTACTAGTATATAGATAAAATTACTATAAACCTATAATATTGACTAGATATAAATCCAACGTTTTACTAAAGTTGATGGTGATAGAGTGAAAAAAGAGTGAAGGGCATTTGTAGCACAATAGTGTAATACAAATTATATTAAATTATTAGGTACAAAATGGAATACAAATTGTATTAAATTATTATTAGGTGCATTAATTACACCGTATTTTATTAAAAAAATACACACTAAACATATTATAAATTGATGATATATAATTTTAGGTTATAAACAATATAGTGCAAGATAAATTGTATCCATATTGACGTATTACTCCATTTAATAGTAAAAATTAGTGCAATTAAGATGGGAGTATATTAAATAAATGAACAAAATCACACTAATCACACGAAATTTCTCATTTGCGAGCAACGGAAAACAGTTGGTTGGAGCGCTTGATCGGCCGCCGCGATGAAGAAGGAAGATATGGTCATGCTGATCAGCGCCGAGGGTTTCGAATTTGTCATCGACAACAAAGCGGCCATGCTTTCTCAGACAATCCGCAGTATGCTCAAAGGTCTAAATTCCTGAAACTGAAAAGTATCAATTATGTAATTCTTGCCTATTAATTCGTTTTTGGATGATTTTTCATGATGCTGGGGGTTAATACTTGTGATTGAGTTCGATTTCTGCGTTTTATGAGAAATATGTAGATATTGAGATGCGTGTTGTAAAGTTGGATTGGGTGTTTTTGTTTTTGAATCTATTTTTTGAGGAGTTCACTTATGCTTTGCGTCTTGCAAACGAGACAAGAGTCCTATGCATCTGATAATGATTGATAATAGAATCATGAATTCTTGAGATTTCTTCGTTTGGGGGTTTCAGATTTCTTGATTTTTTTTGCGTGTTTTAGGTGGTTATTACGAAATGGAGCACAGAAAGGTAAATTTTCCGGAGATAAACACAATTATCCTGGAAAAGACCTGCCAGTATTTTCATTGGTCTCATCAGTACGCTAGGTTTGCCCACTTCCTATATACTATCGATGTATTCAGTTTGAAAGATCCCGTCACTCGTTAATTTTCACTTACTATGTTAATACTGTGTTTAATCTTACTTGAAAATGTTTTTTTCCTTTTCAATTCATGTCTTCTGCTTTGGTTGCTTGGTAAGTGGGGTGCTTGGTAATTTGTACTGATGATCTTTGGCTACTATTACGTTGATGGTGTCAGTCCCCTAGTATGATCCTTAGAAATTCTCCTTTTCCTCTAATATGATCGTGTTAGGTACTTAGGTATAAGCAAATAGTCTATGTTTCTAATAAATGACTTGTTGGATGATTGCAAGTGATGCTTCATGTATGATAATATAGTTAGGCGGATAGTTTGTTTCTTACTGAGGCAAGCAAAGGGGGGTGGCCATGTTTTCGCTAATTTTGTATTGGTGGCCACAGTTGCGGTTGAGCAGTGGCTGTGACGTCAAGTCTAGATATAGTTTGTGCTTGGCAGATGCTAAGTAGAACTGTAGCTACTAAAGGATGTCAATTTGTTCTTATGATAAATTGTTGATTTTAGGTCATACGTACGAGCATACATAGATTATACTCTATACCAACGTATCTGGCACACATGATTGATGTAATTAGAACACTGTGATGATGTTCTCTAAGGATTGGGGCATTGGGTGAAGGTGTTGAAAAGCTAAGAAAGAAACAATATAGTTGCATCAGGCTTAAAATATCCAGTCTAAAATAGCAAATTCAGAGTACAAAATTATTTTTCATCTTCAATGATTTGTATTTGGGTTTTATTCTGAAACCAATAGCAGAATTCAGACATGTTTTGATTTTATTCAAGAGGAATCTCCATACATTTACAGCATGCTAAAACAAAAGTTTTTTAATTTTTTTATTTCCCAAATCCTTTCTAAGGCATTGTTTGTGGTGCTTTTGTTTGTACTTTGATAGTAAGTTAGTAACACTCTTGAATTGCTAGTACAACCTTCATAAAAAAGACTTCATATGATAAGCATCACTAATCGACCAAATTCAAACCCAATGTTTTCAGTTATAATTCGCTAATCGTTTTACTCGTTGTATATGCCCAGGTGTCTCATACTACTATTTTTGTGTTAGCATTATCGACTTTTGCTGTAAGGATGACCCAGGGGCCACATATCACTATTTTCTTTTAGGGTTTAAGGTCTAATAAAGAGAAGATTTGAGTAAGTCCAAACTGCATATTGTAACTATGGACTTTTTTGAGATATTGATTCAGAAATTTGAAGGAAAGATAAAGGAGGATTAAATATGTTAATGTCTTACTTGAATAAAAGGGTGCAATTAGTTTGTTTAAAACGGAATGTCATGTACATATGTTCATTTTTTGATACTAGTATCTTATTTATTTTTGAGTGAGGAGTACTCGTTTTACTTTATTTGAGTTACTTAATGGCATTTAGGGATTAAAGAGAATGGAAATTTTAAAATTTTCAACAAAATGAAGGTGTAAACTGGTTTGTTTGAGGATGGAGTGTGAGCAGCCACCCCAATTTACAGAATTATAGTTTCTCATTTCCTAATACATGGATTTCTTTATACTACTATGATTTATGATAATGACAAGTTGTCCTTTTGTTTATAGTGGCAAGGAAACTGAGTTCCACATTGAACCTGAGCTTACGCTGGATCTTATGATGGCCGCTAACTACCTCAACACCTGATCAGTCTCCAAATACCAGCATCTCTAGTACTATAATACTAACCCTTGTAAGTCCTATACTTACTCATCATACTACTTCATATTAAACTGAAATTTTCTTTTGATACATTCTGCAGTTTTTCATTCCCTTTCAAATTTGATCATTTCTATTAGCCAACTGTTCATCTGCTTATCTAATGTCAGGGAAGATTGACGAGGTGTTGCTGTTCATGTTCTGACATTTGACAGCCCTTATAGTATCCAGTTTACGCCTTTCTATTATGCTTAGCTACAGCCGGGACGTAGTAAGGTGTTGGTCACTCTGTTAGCGTAGCGATATTATATCTGCGAATATGGCACTTATACCATTCTGTTAAATGAAACTATGACGAGATATTTTAGTCAAAGTCACTGCATATATTCAAATCCTATGTAAATTCGTGTTTGTATGCCTTTTACCTTCTTGATTTAGAACTTGCTATATACTATTAGTGTTGCCATTTGTAGTTGAAATCTTATGAGTTCTAATCTCACTGTGAAGATGGGGAGATAGAATTTTTTTATAGGAGTAATTGGTAAAAAACCAAAAGTATATAATGCATGTAAAGTGTTGCAATTTTGGTTTTATCAAAAATAGGAGGCTGGCAATGTAAATACATTTACTACTTTATAGTATAAGTAATTAAAGGTTTAATTAGTGCATGAAGTGAGCGTGCCGGAGTGGTTATCGGGCATGACTAGAAATCATGTGGGCTCTGCCCGCGCAGGTTCGAATCCTGCCGCTCACGTTTTGCTATCTGTGTGAGTTTAATTTCATGAAATTCAAAAGTTGTGTTGTAAATAGAAAATGACGAAAGTTTGTTATCATACGCAATTGAATCGTGTGGTAAATAGAAGGATGATTTTTTTTATTTTTTTTTTATTATTGACTTGGTTTTGAGGAATGATGCATAGAAGGTAATGGTGGTTTACAATGTTACAACTCTCAAATAATTTGTTATGACACTTTTTGACATCAGCTTGTTTATTTTATTAGATTAATACATGGATTTCCACAAGAAAGGTCAAGCAAAGTAATATAATGACCAAATAAGTCTAATTACGTACTTGAATAGTTTTATGGTCTAACTATTAAATATATGCATATATTAGTACTTTTTAAATTGCAACTGTACTAACAAGAAGTAGTAATATAATGTGTAGTACATTAAAGAAAATAGCGATAAGTGAAGAAAATTATTGGATTTGATTGTTTTGGAAGTCAACATCTTCGTGGCACAATTTATGGAAAAACTTTTCCACTATTAAAACTGATTCATCTATGTTCCTTTTCAAAAAAGTTATATATACATCCTAAATTTGATTTAGATACCGAATCTTTCTTATGCGCAATCAAAGTCCCACGTTGATTCAGTTATGATATTAGATTTGTAAGTGTTAATTACATCTCATATATAAATGGTCCTACTTCCTTCGTCGACCAATACAATAGAAGTTTTGACCCGGCACATATTTTAAGGAAGGTAGTAGAAAGCTAGTTCAAAAGGTGGAAAGTGTATATTATTTTTATATATTAGTTTTATAATGGGAGTGAAATCAAGTTAGTGGAATGTGAGGTTGATTACAAAAGTAGTAAAAAGCAAATGAGAAGTTTATTAGTGGACGGACGAAAATGATAAAATGAGAAGTTTTATTGGTGGACAGAGGGAGTAAATATATATTTTTATATGTTTATGTACTATTTGAAGAGGACCTAGAAATTAAGATTTTTACCCATTTATTTCTTTCAACGCTAATTAGTAATTAATGTGCATAAAAATTTCGAGGAATGAGTGTAAAGTCATCAAAGTAGATATTTAGGTAGTACAAAAACTAACATAGTAGTACCACAACAAAGTTGGTGTGAAACATCCATTTTAAAACCTTCAAACTAGCTTCCCCTTTAATCAAACAGCAAACACCAATTCAATTTTCTTCTATTTCAATCACTCACTTTTCAAAGATCAAATAATAGAACATCATGGAAGGCCACATGACATTTTCCCTTGGAGATGGCTCGGAAAATTTGTATCTAAATATAGTAGATTTGGCAATTGTATTCATGATGTCTCTGCTGGTAGAGTGGATGTCACACACCACTTATTTGAGCAATTTTTCAGACAAACATAATGTCAGACTCGGTCTCATTCAGACCGGATTTTACATCGTTCGGATGGTGGCGGCCTACATCGTGATGCTGGCCGTGATGTCGTTCGATGCCAGGATCTTGTTGGTTGCGGTGGCCGGATACACTCTAGGGTTCCTGCTCTTTGGAAGTGGGGTTTTTGATCATGAGACTGAGTTAGGGTATCACAAAGCATCAGATCTTCCACCTTTGAGCTGCTAATATATTGCTTTGTCTTTTTTTTTTTTTTAATTTGGTTGTATATATAAATTTTTTACTGTTACAAGGACTTGGTGATCATGTGATCATTTTGAATATATATAGAATATATAATAATTTCTCACAATGCTAATGTTGTGGAAAGTGATTGGTTGGGTGGTTATTTTTAGTTGAAGTTGATGGCAATTTGGCATATATAAATTCTAATTCTTGTTTTTCAATTGAAGAATACAACTAATGTATGGTATGGTAGGTTAGGCAGGTAATGCTATAGACTACGAATTAGTACGAATTAAAGTCAAATGTGATTTGGAATTTTGAATAAGAATACTAAGGAATTTAATTTGGGGTGATAAATATATGATCAATTCATTATTGGATATGGATTCTTTATTTTAAGCGAGAAGTTATACGGTGGTTTCGGAAACTAAATTTGCAAGATTGGGAAATGGGCTATAATTAGGGTGAGACTCTTGTGCGAATTAAAGTCATATGTTCTAGAAATATAATGGTGATTACTGATTAGTTTGACAAATCTTTTAAGAATATTGCATTCCTTTTGATGGAATAGATACCATTGAAGTTTATGAATATTGCTCGATTGCATAGATACAGATTGAAGTTTATAAATAATGTTCGATTGTATAGATATTATCTGATATTTAGTAGTACATGAAATAAAAAAAAGTATTAGTAGTATCTGAGTAGTACTTTCTATGTCCATTATTAGACGTAATATTTCTTTTTCCGTCCGTTAGTTAACAAATACGGAGTATCTCATTACTTATTTTTGACAATTTGACTACGTGACATTCCACTAATCATTTCAAGTCGCATGTTATTACTATCTTTGTTCAAAAAAAATTTTTTTACTAGTTTTGCCATTTTGGCTTTCCACCAAAATTAGACTAATTCTAAAAGTAAAAAAGTTATTCCCTCCGTCCGCAATTAAGAGTCACACTTTGACCGGGTACGAGTTTTAAGAAATGTAGAAAAGTTGGTTGAAAAAGTTAGTGGAATGTGAGACCCATTTTTTTTATATTGGTTTTATAATAAAATGTTAGTGAATTGAGTTAGTAGAATATGAGACCTACTTCCTATTTATGGTAAAAATAAAGTGTGACTCTTAATTGAAAGACGGACCGAAATGGGAAAAGTGTGACTCTTAATCAGGGACGGAGGGAGTATAAACCAATACTAACCATACACATCATTCTAAATGTGGATCCCATAATCGACTAACACATTATAAAATTAGGACTAATCTTAGTACTAACTTTATTCCCATGTTCTATTATAAAATCAAACAAATTTGTAAAAAATAGAACATCTATTAGCGAACTAATGAAAAGTATGAATTTTCTAATTTTAGACCCTACCACATTATCTACATTACTAATAATGTGAAACCAAGTCTCCCTAACACCACTTTTACTAGTATTATTTTTCCTATTTTACTAATTGTGTCTTAAAATTTACGTCCAATCAAAAGTTTACACTTGTTCTGATAAAAGAGAGTACTCACTTCGTTTCACACTAGTAGTGTCATTTCATTTTCTGCACAGTTTTGAAAAAAGTAAAGTATAAAAAGAAAAACAATGTAGATAAGAGTCTTCTAGATTTTCTAGGGGTGAGCAAAAAACTGAAAACTGAATATCCGAACCGAACCAAACCAAAATTTTGAAATTCGGTTCGGTTTTTTGTTTTTTCGATTTATTAGAAATATGCCACTCACACCTTAAAAAGCCTCATAAGGGGAGGGTTATCCACACTTATATAGATTAGATTGGATCATCACCAAGTCGATGTGGGACAGAATTGAGAGATTTTAACACGCCCCCTCACGTGTGGGCCGGAAAGGACATCGGTCTTCCATCACGTGGGTAGGCAATGCTAGAGAACCATCATCGATGTGGGCCGAAAAGGACATCGGTCTTCCACTCGTGAGGTAGATAAGAGATAAAGAGATAAACCATCATCGACTTGGGCCCGCTCCGATACCATATTAGAAATGGGTCACTCACCCCTTAAAAGGCCTCATAAGGGGGAGGGTTATCCACACTTATATAGAGAAGCTAGGATCATCACCAAGCCGATGTGGGACAAGATATTAGAATTTTAACATTCGGTTCGGTTTTAAAAATATAAAAATTTCGATTTTTCGGTTCGGTTCGATTTGGATTTTGAACTAAATTCGGTTTTGGCAAAAAATCGAACCGAAAGCCGAATGCTCACTCCTTGGTTATTCTCTCCCATATGATACTATTATTTATTTTAACCATTTATTATCATTTAAAAAAAATAAATGTAGAAAATGAAATAGATTTTATTGGTGTGGAACGGAAGAAATTGAGATAAAGATATTTAGAATAGTACACAAAATAAGACAAATAATAGTAGTACATGGCAGTGTACTATCAAAGTATTTGAGTATTTGAATGATGACAAGAAGTTAATCTTATTTTGCCACCCTTCTCTCATTCTGAGCCTCAAACAAAATGGACCACGGCATGCCGATGATGCACCGGCGCCACATGATGATGCACATGACCTTCTTCTGGGGCAAAGACACCGAGATCCTCTTCGACTCCTGGCCCGGCTCCGGCCACCTCGCCATGTACCTCCTCGCCCTGGCCGTCATCTTCTTCCTGGCCGTCGCCGTCGAGTGGTTCTCCCACAGCGAGCGCCGCCCCGCCGCCGCCCTGCTGCAGACGCTCATGTACGCCCTCAGGATCGGCCTCGCCTACCTCGTCATGCTCGCCATCATGTCCTTCAACGGCGCCGTTTTTGTCGCCGCCGTCGCCGGCCACGCCGTTGGGTTTTTCTTCTTCGGCAGCAGGGCTTTTAGCAAGGGGGCGGCGCAGGATTCTGGCAACGGGAAGGCTTCAGATCTGCCGCCGATGAGTTGTTGAGTAATGCTTAGGCTAGGTTTTTATATTTTGATTTCAAGGTTTTTATATTTTGATTTCAAGGTTTTTATATTTTGATTTCAAGGTTTTTGTATGATTTGTTAATCATTCATGTTTGTTTCGAAAAAATTGCACTTCAGTTTCTTGGATGATTAATGTTTTTTAGGTTTTGACCTTTTGATTTCTGCACAAAATATCTAGTCTGTATGTTGGATTATTATTTCGTTGGGGTAAATAAATGGCGAAAATTAATGTTGTATATATTTAATTATGGAAACCATTCTGAAGTCTGAACTAAATAGTTCTTCCAGTTTTTGAGTTTTTCAGGGATTGTAAATTATTCTTATTTCTTAATTGCAAATCTTTGAATAACAACTGGAAGTGGGACTATTGTGAAAGAACAGCTTAATTTTGCATTTTTGTGACTTTTCTGTCTGGATTTTCAATAATTATAAATATGATCTGAATAACTCCATAATTAATTCTCACTATATTTTTCTGACTCAAAATTTTAGCCAATTAATCCAAATAAAACGTCTTCCTTTATTCATTTTTGCATCAATAATTTGTAATATCATTGCTATTTTATTTTAAATGATAATTAAATAACCTTTTTCCAGCGTTGTACGTCTGACATAGTTGGCAAAAAAAATTAGCTTATAGTACTATAAGCCATAAATTCGAGTTATATTTGTGAGTAGCAATTATTATGTACGTAGTTGACAAAATTTTAGTTTGTATAATAAAATGAATAATAAAGATCTATCTGTAGTCAGTAGTATTATTAATTTGAGTTATAATTTTTTTAAAAAAAAAGTAAAAATGAAGCTATTTTTTAAGTACTACTACTATAAGTTAAAAACTCCAGAAGACAGAAGACATTGATACCGATCTTTTTTGTCGTAATCCTATAAAAACAAGAAATCATCTGTATAATGAGTTAGATTGCATTTATAATACTAGTATGATGAGTTTATTTCATTTCTTGAAAGTCGATCAAATTTGATTGTGTGTGCGGATGGAAACAAAGATGAGCAGGTCATGTGATTATTTACAAGTCATTAAAATCAGCTCTTTTGAATTTTGTCCAATCACTGCATTTTTAGGATTATAATTTATATTAGCGTGATTTAAAATCTGATAAATTAATCTAAATGCAGGATTTCTATATGTTTGGAAGAATTAGATTTACTTAAATTTTTCGACCCACCACATATTATTCTTGAACCGACCCAAAATAAAGGAATTATATATAAACATAATAATATATTGACTCTTCCACATATATAATTCCAAGAGTTATAAAGAGCATTTATTGGCATTAAATACAAGTGGGCTATGTATCATTAGCACAACGACTACTTCATCACAATAAAAATGGGCATTTTATATGGACGAAATGAGTTGAAGTAATTATTATTATGAATAAAAGTAATTTTTAATTAAAATTAATCCAAAAGGATAAGTAATGATCGATTTGGATTCATCAAAGCTAAGATAATCACAGTATATTCTAAATTATAGAAAAATTATCATAAAAATATATTAATATAGTAATAAAAATTTATTACTATAATTGATACGGAAAATAAGAGGAGTACCCACTACCACCTAGTGAGCTGCTAACAAAAATTAAATTGGCGAATTGACTTTAAATTCTCACAAATTAATGAATAAAGTCAACACTTTTTATTCTACTTTTGTTAACAATAGTTAATGCACATTAATTTTCCCATCTCTATGCCAATAGCTATCCCTTCTATCCATACGTTTATTAATCTATTAACGCAAATGCCACCAATAAAATAACTGAGCAAATATTTTTCCTTAATACTACCTCTGTCCCCGATTAAGAGTCACACTTGCATTTATGCACTCATTTTGTAAAAATGATACTACCTCTGTCCCTGAAAATTTGATACATATTACCATTTTGGTCCGTCCCTAAAAATTTGATACACTTCACTTTTACAATTTTTGGTAGTGGATCCCATATTCCACTAACTCATTCATACTCACATTTTATTATAAAATTAATATTTACTTTAAAAGTAGGACTCACATCCCACCAACTTTTTCAACTCACTTTCCATTACATTTCTTAAAACCCGTGTCGGGTCAAAGTGTAGCAAATTTTGGGGGAGGTAGTAATAAATAGTTAAACTGGAAAAATAATAAAGTAAGAGTGAGAATAATGTAAAGAAGACTCTTCTATATCTTATTCTCTATCTTATTTTACTATTTATCGACTTTAACTATTTATTATTAATTTTACAAAATGAGTGCAGAAATGCAAATGTAACCCTTAATCGGGGACGGAGGGAGTATATCCCATGAATTATAATACAAACATATATAAATAATAAACTCATGAAAAAAAGTAAGAAATCAAGAAACACGTGACTTAGTCAAATTAAATTACCAGCCATGTTAAGCAGGCAGTACAACTCATCTCCATCTCTATTAAACCAACATTACATAACATTCCACTCAAAATCAATCCATCATACAGACAATCAAAACGCAGCGTTTTAGTATAACATAGATGGATCACAACATGCCCGGCATGGACCATGGTGATGGGGGTCATGCCATGACCTTCTTTTGGGGCAAAAATTCCGAGGTACTCTTCTCGGGGTGGCCTGGGCCCCACACGGGGATGTACGTGCTGGCCCTCTTCTTGGTATTCACGCTTGCTTTTATCGTTGAGCTACTTTCTAGTTATCTGGAAATAGCTCATGAGAAAGCAAGTTGTGGCCTCGTCTCGACCCTCGTGCACGGTCTGAGGGTCGGGTTGGCTTACCTTGTTATGCTGGCATTAATGTCGTTCAACGCTGGGGTTTTCATCGTCGCTGTAGCCGGGCATAGTTTAGGGTTCTTTGTGTTCGGGAGTAGGGTTTTCAAGAGATTTTTTGGCCACTCGGAGAGTCTCGGATACGGATGGTTATGACAATCGGATCGGTTGCTGGCATGGCCATCTCTATACAATGAAGGTTCTTTTTTTAAAGATGAATTATGTATTGTGTGTGAAATTAAGAATGTTTTCTGTAAATTCTTCTTATTGATTTGAATCCATATTGGATGATATGATAAAGTTGGATCGGATCCTGTATTTTAATAAAATTATTGTTCGGTTTACAAAATAAAGTAAAATCTTAAAAGGAAGCTTCTGATATTTCATAGTAAGAAATTCTTTAATGTTTATCTTCAACTTTTACTTTATCCTAGCATACATTGTAGGGAGAGGCGGAGCTACATTAGCGTGGGGGAGTAAGGTCTCCAAAATTGTACTGTAGACAAATATACTGGTGTATTAGTAATGTCATCATTATTTAATTAAAATATAAGTAGTAAAATACAACATGTCCTTATTGAGCAAAATCGAATATCAATTCCTCTCTATGTTGCGGGCTCAAATTGCTTGATCCCATACTGATACTTTTGAATTGGGCCTTTTAGTAGTACTATTGGCCTTTGTGCTCCACCTAAAGTATCACACCTATAATGGGCTTTTATTACAAATATTTTTAAGTAGTACTACTACTTTACTAATCTACAATAATTTTCTATACTTATTTTTTTATTATTCAAAACTATTTTATGTCGTTAGAAAGTTTTCTACCTAACACCTCTCTCTCCATATAAAATATTCTTGTTTTTTTGGATCATCTCTATTTATTTGTGATAAGTTTTTTTTTCTAATGAAGATGGATTTCATTTTTCAATAAGAATATTTTAACCATTTTTTTTCTTTCATTTCTTTTATTTTACCAATTTTACTCAACTACTATTAAGACTAGTCTAGTGGACTAGTAGCAGCATTAGTTATTGATTACATGATTTTAAACATATATAGTACTTTCCTATTTTTATTGGATTGAGTTTCTTATACTACTTTTTTTTAAATTTCAAATAGCAAATGTCATCTGAAAACAATCAATCTGATCACGTTCGCACTTGCCCCATTCAAGATCCTCAAATATGCACAGATTTTCTCATACAAACAAATCTTGTAAATTGGTAGTAAACATAAACTAAATACTAATTTTTCTATTCAAGAAATGACAACAATACCAACTGATATTTTTATATACACAAATTCAAAGCAAGGCTATATACATATACAGCTAACTTTGTAACATGAATAAGCGACACATACCCTACATATTTACAATCAATATGCAACTTGCAACTGTTTAATTCATATCCAATAGGAAGGCTGGCCCTCATTTTCATACTAAATTTACAGACAGAAAATGAGAGCCATATTATTATTCTGAACCTCATTTAATATGATTTTCCCAACCTGTTCATATGAATTTCTATTTATTTTTGTTCATGTTGCCCCTTAGCAGAGTGGTCAGTTTGGACGAACCCTACATTATTAATGGGCGTGGGACGAGGTTTGATAGCTAGTACGTCCATTCTTGTGGCAGTTGCACCTCGCTGATATCCGGAGATGATCCCAACTCAAGCCCATTTGACTCCGTAGGTTCATCTTCATCAATAAAATCAAATAAAATCAGATATAGCTAGTATCTTTTTATGACATCAAGTATGTGTTGAATTTGTCAAATATGTGCATGGTGGTATTATGATAAGATAAATATAGAATTAAGTTATATGAAGACGTGAAAGGAACGATGTAACTTGACAAGTCCCAACTGTTGACATTTATATTTATATAATACTGATGACGATGACAGTGAAAGCTTGTTCAACTAAATTATTTTTTTAAGCTTAAGAACAAATAATACTAAAAGAAAGTTTAAGAACTACTCCTAGCTAGTAAATATGAAATATCAGCAACACATACATGTAAAAGACATTTCTTCATAACTTGATAGAAATAGGTATCCTCACATTTTGGTCCCTTCAAGAAGTCCGATCCCCAAAGTTCAATTATGTCAATCACACAATATTTATTTCAACTGCTGTTGAAAAGTCAACTCAAGATTCATTGTTCTTGCATTTTAAATCGAAAAAAATTTAAGGTTGGAACCAGTCTTGAAAAAAGAGTAAGAAACAAGAATCCATTTATATGAAAGCGAGATAACAAGGTACCTGTGAGGGGCCCACCACCCAAGGGTGGGCCATTGGAATCTTGTTGAATTCTGCTGCTAAAGTGTTTTTCCAGCACTTGAAGCACCCGTGTTGGCATCAACACCATAGAGCAACCTAGTAATTATTTACAAAAATAATTATAATATGTATAGTTACTACTATTTACCACTAAAAACCAATATTCATGCAATCTTGATATCATTGTATCGTTGTTATTTGTTGAATAAAAGTAAAAGAGATAAGGATCTAGATATCCTATCTCTGTCCTATTCATGAAAAAATTAAATAAATATCAACATCGAGAAACTTCAAAATATAAATACTAGAAAACAAGCAAAATGGGAGGTGTGTGGCCCTAATTAATTGCTTTCGGCTTTACTCAATGAAGAGGGAGCCACCACGAGAAAGATTCCAAATCAAGCTTATTGGATGATGCATATTCCAATCACATTCCTTTACAAACATAAATATAATTCGAATAAAAGATGCGAAATCAACGGTTGACAACAAACAATCTTGGAATCTTCACTCCTCAATAGTTCAAGATTCCAAATCGGTTTTACAGTTATATAGTACACTTCACGCGAGATTCATTCAGATGTTACTAGCCCAAAATTACCTCTAGTTAAATTTCTCTTTTTTTGAATAATTTTAGATCTGTCTTCAAAATTGGAAGCCAATTTTGATCTTTTGCAAAATGAGTCATAATTAAAAAATTAGAAATGAACCTGATTTCTTATTTAATTCAGTCGGATCACGGGGGAGGAAAACTCCGGTTCCAGTACACCCGAGTCGCGGCCCGGATCCGCCAAGAAAAACCGCCTGCATACCCGACCCGGGATATCCATTTATCCCAACTCCGCCCCATTCTAAGCCGCCTCTGTATTGCTGCTCTGTTTTCTGCAATTGGTTCGGCTGAGCCGACTCGCTCCGCCTCACTCGTCTTCCCCGACGACGCTCCTTCCTCGCCGGCGCCTGATTCTTCAACTCACACACCTAAATTAGTAATCGGTGATTTTAGAAACAAAACAAAAATTAAATAATATGCGAGTTTACCTGAATAATAGGCTGAGTCAGTTCGTCCAACTCGGTTTCGGCGCCGCAGTTTTTGTAGCCATTCGTCTTGGTCTACAACAATTGCAATGTGAAATTAACGGCGGAGAGCATAAAAGCAGGAGGTCGGTAAGTAGAAGTACCTGATGGACGGATTCGGCGGGATGTTCTTCGTCGTCGTCGAGCATACGCTCCGCCATCTGGCGAGTCAATTCGGCGATGAAATCGGCGTCGTCGGGCTCGGAGGAGGAGGAGGAGGAGGAGTCCCAGGAAGAGAGGAATTGAGTGGAATTGGAGCTAGGGCTGGAGGCGGAGGCGGTTATGATGTGGTCTTTGTCGGTTGGGTTGGGGTTTTTGAATAAATCGGAGAAGAGAAGCGGTTTGCGGTGATTGGTGTTGCAATCGAAAGCCATGATTAAGGTTGCACGGCAGTTGGATTTGAGAGCATAAATTGTGGTTGAGAGCGAGGGATTATGGTTATGATGAGCAATGGAATTCTGTGTGAGAGAGAAATTGAAGGCCGTCACGTTGTATAATTTGGATTTGCGTTATATTATACACATAACTACAATCTCATTTGGATTTGGTGTACTCCATTAATTACATTACTACAATCTGTACCTTAAATTATGTGTATTTACTATATAATCAATATAAATGAATTGGGCTGGCCGCTGGTATGCGTGAGATTTGCGACTTATTTGAGACGCCTGTTTTGTAAAGTTTTGATTTCCCACTCGTCCATTTTTGCCAAACTATACATCTTCTTAAATCTAATACTACTATTTTCATGTAAACTTATACTTCGGGTAGTGATAAAATACAAACTTATATATTATACAAATTCAAAACTTCTCAACACAGTTTCAATACAATATCAACACAGTATAAAATTTTAAGATTTTAATGTCAACACAGTATCAACACAATATCAACACAACATCAATCATTGACTACCGTTGAAATTCTGTTGACATTTTCATGTTGATAACTTTTTGTGATCTGTTGACATTTTTCAATGGTCCAGATCATAGTTTTGAGTTTGTACAATATTTAGAGTTTTCATTTGATCACATCCCACTATACATCTTCTTAAATCTTAATACTACTATTTTTATTAAGTGGAAAAACGTGCTTCTCTCAGTCGCGGACATCATGAGCCGCTTGCTTGAGCCACATTAGGTCCGCCCCCCTAATTAACAACCTCGAACCAAAAACCAGTCGGTTCAGCCACGAGGATACTTGTAGTCTGAAGTTTAAATCACCTAATAGTGAAATTTATAAAATATAAATATAGGAGTATGATTTATTTTTACATTACTAATGCAACAGCAATACCATAAGTGGACGTTATTAGGACGTTTATCAATTATCATTGAGGATTAGTCTAGAATACAGATTGAATATAAATAATTTTTAAAATTTGAGCTAATTAACTTGTTTGATTCTTATTTCATCAGTATCGTGATAAGGATAAAACTATGGTCAACTATCGTTGATGATGCATTAATATCAATTACTACAAAATTATTCTCACTTTGAGCCATGCACACGTTTTCTCATATTACAACTGTATTTAACAAATTCGTAAATATCTAAAATAGTTTTTCAATTATAAACTTTGTTTTTTTATAACTACATGCGTTAATACCATCTAACTATTGACTGACTAACTCAAAATAGAGAAACGTCTCGAAGCTATAGAGTGACTAAATATACTCCATAATCTTTTCAATTAAAGTAGTACTAACATGCGATTTCTTTTGTCTTACTTTCTTTTTTCTTCATAGTTTCGGTTTCCTCGTCAATTGTTTAATAGTATTCTCTCCGTCCGAATAAATATGAAACATTTGAATTTCGTCACGTGAAGTTTTGGAAGTTAAAGAAGAGAAGGTAGAGTAAAAAAGATGAAAAAATAGAGGTGTTGTCTCCATATTGGAAACGTTTTATTTTTAATTAGACAACCAAAAAAAGAAAACGTTTTATTTTTAATGGGACAAAGAAAGTATAATCTTATGACTGAAATACTTAATTAAAAATATTCAATCGCTTTATATTATTATGAATATAAGTCATAATTTTAATTTTTTGTTAACTGTATTTTATTAGTTATTAATTTAAGAAAAAATAATAATAAAATATTATTACTATTTAATATAATATGATTCATAATTAAATAGTAAATTACATTAATATTAATTATTATTAATCATGATTATAAAAAAATCAATATTGAAAATAAATTATGTACTCTTTAATCTGAATTTCTTTAGAACAATGTGAAATTTCTTATAAATACTCATTTAAGCATAACTAACTACTTTTTCAAGTGCCTTCTAAATAAATAAAAAGATATCTCAAGTGGCATGTGTTAAGAAGGTATGTAGCCATATTTGATAAACTCGCGTTCTATGTTTTCTTTTATTTTCGGAAATTGAATTATCCAACAAAAAATCATTTAAAGTGTAGAATGTTACTGTAACAAAAAGTGTAATAATTAAAAAAAAACAATAGCAGTTAATTTCCTAATACTGTTGAATATAGATTATAAAGAAAATTCGCCCAAATCTAAAAAATAAGCAGTTGTTGCACAACAAATTTTTAGCAGAATTTGACTAAAAAGATGAGAAATTGGATGAAAATCAGCAACATACTACAAATTGTAATTGCGATATATAGATGTGTATTTACACAGTCGAATCATAAAGAAGTATAGAGAAAAATTAAGGAAAAAGTCGATGAAAATTAAAAATACATAGCTTACGAAATAAGCCTTTCTGGAGAACCTCAGGACAGTGACAAACAAGATCACCTAATTCGCCTTGAATGGCACTGGAACACTCCCGTCTCTACATTCTACACGCATTAGGAAGCCTGTTTCTTCTGAGTGACACATCTGTACAAGGTAAAAGCATATATGATGTACGATTCGTGGGAGAAAAGTTGAAAACAAACCTCAAGATCAATACTCTAATAGTAAGAAGCAACCAATTGCCTCTGAAACTCTATATAGCATACAGTAAATACCCAGTTCATACATAAATTTCTTTTTTGTAAACCACATTACCGTACACGGTCAGTCTATCTGGTCAATGCTGCAGTACAAAAGACACGATAAAAAAGAAGGAAATACAAGAATAAAGATGAGGCTGCCATTGCCATATTATGCAAGGTACAGAACAGATTTTAAAAGGATTTTAGACTGATATCTTATGATTTCTTTAGAAGCAACTAATCATCGATGGGGAGACTCCCATCTTGTCAACAGAACACAATTTCCCTTGGAAGCAAAAGAGACAATTGCAAACAAAATCACCACAAACCTGGGCAGTTAAGGAGAACTGAGACAAGTGTTATCATACTAGCTTCTACAAGAACCGCTTTCGATCAGATGGTTTCAGAATCTGAAAAGAGCACATCAAACTCTCATCGACACTCATCATGGCTCCAGCATTATCGAATTCACCACAATAGTTGGGAGCAGAAAATATTGTTACTAGCTGTCTATCAGCGAAAAATTCATATCCATCTTCAACAACCTGCTCAAAAAAGGCTCCAGTTAGATGGCAGAAATAACATTAAAGAGTAAGGTAAATAATCAACTAGAAATGGAAGAAGTAATGCCTGGTGAGCACGACAAACAAGGTCCATATCGCGTTGCATCAAAAATTCAGCCACCTTATCGGCACCAAATGTGTATGAGACTCCCCGGTCATTCATTCCCCAACCTTTCATTTCTCTACTGGGATCCGACCAAAGTAAATCACAAAGCAGACCAGAATCCGGGACATCAGATGGACGAGGTAAATTTCTTATTTGATCCAAGTCTGTCAGGTCAGGAGAAAGCCCACCATGCATACAGAGTATTTTATCATCTATAAGAGCTGCCACAGGAAGGCAGTTGAAACAATCAGTAAAAACTTTCCAGAGTCTAACATTGAATCGACGTTTACATTCATCATAGAATCCATATATCCTATTGATGGAAGCACATTCATGATTTCCTCTTAAGAGAAAGAAATTCTCAGGATATTTGATTTTGTAGGCAAGAAGAAGGCATATAGTTTCTAAACTCTGTTTGCCACGGTCCACATAATCCCCTAAAAACAGATAATTGGCCTCTGGCGGAAATCCCCCATATTCAAATAGCCTTAGAAGATCCCCATATTGCCCATGGATGTCACCTGTAATCCAAAAAAATACAAGATATTAAAACATATACACAGAATTACACACACAGACAATAACTTTTAATCAATTTTAATTATAAGGGGTAGAAAACAAGGCAACAAAATAACTTTATTTTTCACATAGAAAAACATTAGCTCCATCTTATGAGCTAAGTGATATTTCTCCAAAGTATGATGGAGGCAAACTTGAAAATAACAGGAGCACTGAAAAAAATTTCAAAGCAGCTATCTTCTACCGATTTGACTTATACCAAGAAACAATAAATGACACTGTGACAAGTCCCAAATTCTTAGCTTCTTATATCCAGTGACAACACAGCAAATTGACAATGAATAAAGAAACTAGCTTCTCACTAACTAATAGCATGATTCTAAGAACATAAACTTGAAGGTGCAAAAGTCAAATTTTATGCTTCCATCACCTTCGAATGTTATATGACTACAAACTCATAAAATCAGGTAGTGTAGCTAGAGCAGAAGTACAACATCCAACTCATAACCAGCGTCTAGTGATTCTATTTTATCAAATGCAAGATTGGTGAAATACGTATCGCATGTTGGCTCAAGGCCATATAGATGAAATTCGATACAAAACAAAATGAGCACACACTAAAAATTCAAAAAATAAGAAGAAAATGCACTCAATACATTCTGAAATATTAGGGCTCATATAAGTTTGAAAAATAAGATGGAAATGCACTTCTTACAAACCAAATTCCTCTTTATGTAAGTGATTGCAAGGAATCCAGCTAAGCAATCATACATACTGTTTTTACATCCAAAAATCAGACCGCACGAAACAGAGGAATGGAATCACATGCAATTCGACCGCGCATTAAACGTACAGTTTAACAAAATAAAAAACATAACTCATGGACCATATCCCCATTAAGAAAAAGGGCCAAACTTTGACCCTAGATTCATTCATTCATCAATTAATTCATAAAAGGTCCCAACCCAATCACGAACAATTCAATTCATAAAAGGTCCATACTCATACCGCATATCTTTATCGGAGCTTCTAGCTCGAGAAGAACAGGCTGAGAGAGGAAGATCTCCCGCGACGTCGTACAGAGAGAGCGGATCTCATTCTCCGAGAGCTGCACCTGACGCACAGTCCGCGCATTGCGGAACTCGAGCAACCGATTGATTATGTCATCCAACAAGGCGGGCTCTATTCCCTGCCCATTCGACGCCATAACAAACCCTAGAGAGGGATAAAAGGATCGGCCCCAATAACAAACCCTAGAATCCCAATAAGCAAAAGTGGGTCGACAGATTGGTCAGCTCTTCATGGCGAGAAGCGATTAAATGAGGGGGATCTCGATTCCCGATATAGGGAGGGGTGAAAGTGAAATGAGGATTTGGATGTTTGAGGAGAAGAAAAGGCTAAAAATGGGAGATGAGGGGGAGGCGACTATATCCTATGCCTATGCCTATGCGAGAAAATGGATTCATGTGATGATTAGACGCGCTCGTGTTGGACTCCTAGTATTTTTGCACGCATATTTTATAATTCTAATTTCCATATTTAATACGAATACTAGTAACATAAATGTCACTTTCCTTAATTAATAGATGTCTATTTTATGTAAAGATTTATTGAATTGGTGTTCAATTCATGTGGCATTTAAATCATTTTTTATTTTTATTTGTCAATTAGTTATTGGTGAGGCACACCAACTCACTATGCCAACTTAATATAAAAGGACTATAGAATTTTTACTCATTGGGGAGGCCTCTCTCTCTCTCTCTCTCAACCAAATTGAGTCAAGCGGATTTTCAATTCAAACATAGGGCCGTGCTTGGATTTAAATTAATTTCGTTTAATTTAGTTATTCAAAATGCTACTTCAATAAAATAATAGTATAAAATGCATTAAAAACATAAAGTATAATACCTTCTCAAATACCTTCTTCCTTGGAGAATGTTTTTTCATGATACTACTCCATCATTTGTTAATAGAATTGCATTTTTATTTTGACATGTTTCAATATAAGAGCATCTCCAATAGCGGCTAGCCCACCGGATAGCATGCCGACATGCGCCAAGTGAATGCTCATATTTAACTCCAAAAGGATTTAATTGAAGAGTTGTGGGCACGGAAGACTGCACGGTGATAGTTTTTTTTCTTTATTATGTAAATTTTTTTTTAATGAATGTACTTTTTTTTAAAATGAAATTAATATGTCTCGTAAATTTAATTCCGTAATTTATCGTAAATTTAATTCCGTAAATTTAGCTGTTTTTGAATTATTTTTATTGCGGCTAGCCTATTTACTTAAAATGATGATGTGACAGGTGGAATTTTAGTACTGATGACGTGGCAGGAAGAGAGAGTGGCTAGCCTATCTCCATTGGAGATAGCTCTAATATAGTCATTTGTATTTACTGTAAAAATTAACAGCTTTAATCTTTCTTATACTACTATTTTTTCTCATACTTCACTTCTTTTAGAAAAATATTCTCCCCACTTATCTACTTTAATTTGTATCTTATTTTTTTTTCACATTAACACGTTAAAAAGCGTAAGTATTTATTGATTTTCAGTATAGAAAAAAAAGCTACTATTAGCACCAGTATACTAGAAAAACATTTTAGCAGGTATATTCATTGTAACAACATACTATTACATATAATTAAACAATAACTGTTGGATAAAATTTAGATTTATTTGCTTCTCCTGAATTGATCGCGCAGTTAACTCGTATTGATGGAGAAGGACGTCAGTATCAGGGCGGTGAATTCCTTTAATGACCGTGATGAGACGGAGGAGATGGCTTGTGGTGGCTGCGATGATGTGAAGGAGAAGGCTTGTGGTGGCCATGATGAGGCGGAGGAGCAGGCTTGTCGTGACCGTGATGATGCACAGGAGAAGGCTTGTGGTGGCCATGATGCGGAGAAGGCTTGTGGTGGCCGTGATGGGGAGGAGGAGAAGGCTTGTCATGGCCATGGTGGGGAGAAGGCTTGTGGTGACCGTGATGATGCACAGGAGAAGGCTTGTGGTAGCCATCATGATGAGGTGGAGGAGAAGGCTTGTGATGGCCATGATGCAGGGAAGGCTTGTGGTGGCTGTGATGTGGCGCAGGAGCAGGCTTGTGGTGGCTGTGATGATGCGCAGGAGGAGGCTTGTGGTGGCCATCATGATGGGGTGGAGGAGCGTGCTTGTGAGGAAGTGGTTTAGGGTGGGGGTTAGAAGGTATACTCTTGTGCTTTGGATGGGAGGCTAGAGTTTCATTATTTATCCGGGCGGCGCCGCTGCTCACCGCCGCAAATAGGAGAAAAGAGAGGAGGAATAGGGACTTCATTTTGGCTCAGGTTGATGTTTTCCAAAAGCATAACATACCTATTTATACTAAGGAGAAGTTGGACTGCAAAACGAGAGTTCATTATGGATTTTACGTTGATGTTTGATTTGATTTATTTTACATGTAACATATAATTCCTTATGTGCTATTTATTAGTTATGTTGTAACATGTCACTTGATTAAACACAATGTAGTACTACTAACTTACATAAAAATAATTGCAGTTAATAAATACATGTGGTGGGTTACTCTATGGAATGAGCGTAGCCAATAAATGAACATATTTAAAGCTTCGGTTACGTTAATGCTAATATAGTGAATTTGGTTAAAATAGCAACCAAAAAAACTATGGAAATTGTATGGTGAAAACTATGAGGGTTTTCCTATGATCCTATCATGCGTCTAGTTTCAAATTTTATAAAGGGGTAACTGCTTTTAAAGTCACCAACTTTCCATGAATTCCGGTTTTTCCTATAAACTTTAAAAAGTTCGTGTAATGTCACGAACTTTATTGTCGGTTGTCATTTTCCCATGTCAGGTTTTCCGGTCTGATTCAAACTGTTCGTTTCCTAAAAAGACAATGTCCATTTTTTTTTCTTACTATCGTTATCTTCATCTTTGAAATAGCTTCGAGTGGGTACCTTGTACGCCTCAATCGGAACTCGGATGAAGAAGTTATGGCCATTTGATGAAGGCTGCGACCTTTGTGCGACCTTGTACCATCATAATGGCCATAACTTCTTCATCCGAGTTCCGATTGAGGCGTACAAGGTACCCACGCGAAGCTATTTCAAAGACGAAGATAATGATAGTAAGATAAAAGAATTTGGACATTGTCTTAATAGGAAACGAACAGTTTGAATCAGACCGGAAAACCTAACATGGGAAAATGGCAACCGACAATAAAGTTCGTGACATTACACGAACTTTTTAAAGTTCGTGGGAAAAACCAAAATTCATGGAAAGTTTGGTGACTTTAAAAGCAGTTACACCTTTTATAAACTACTATAACTCAAACTAAAAATCAATTTCAATCGCATATTTGTCATATGAATTCGATTCGAATATTTAGTTTCCCTTTTTTATATTAGTTCTGGCCCAAAAAGTAAAAATCTTGCAGGATTTTGAATACTGCAAGTTTGCGCGCTTTGTACAACGGAAAATACAAAGTCATTTATATATATGACTCAAATACATACAAATGAATATACAGTAAAATAAAAAAGGGAAATATCAATCATAAATGACAGAAATTTTCTGCTCATCTTGTTATCCACATTTATCAAAAGAATTGCTATCGATCAACAAATGGAGTTTTCTATTCATACAAAAACACAAACACTAGTGGGATGTTACTGTACAGTAACCGACCCATCTTGCTTCATCTTCACAAGACCATTCTCAATATTCCGCAACACAGGTTTGTAGCTGAAAATGCATAACAGCCGTGCATAATACGTTTAGAAAGAGAAGCGAAAGTGCAAACACATGCAAAAGGAGATAGACTTAGAAGTAGTAGAGGATAATACGTACAGGCGCAAGAGACCGTTGTACGCTTCTGTCGCTTGCTGGAGGCGTGTCGAGAGCTGCAATACGTCTGCAGATAGAGCCTCTGCTCTGCTTTGCTCTTTAGCTAGTTGTCCCTATAGCAAGTTAAAACACCGAGTTACCCCAAAAGCAGACATATTCCAAGGAAGTAAACGGTTAACAAGAGCACTGATATTTAGTTACAGATACTCAAGCTCCAACAATGAAAACTTTGCACCCTCTCTTCATGAAAACCGAGATCTTATCAACAAAAGAAATACCAAAAGAATTGCTTCACTGACAAACCTTCAGGGAAATATATTCAGCCCCGTATTGAGATTCAATCACATTATCACCTCTGCTGGAGCCAGAAAGTGATTGGAAAGCTTTATCATTCAGACCTGGTAAACTGGCTTGCTCCATCCGCAACTTGTCCACTGTTTTTCGAAGTTCCTCATTTTGTTGTATATGAGCTTTGACCTATAGAAATACCAAGGAAAGTGAGATTTTGGACAGTAAATTGAGAATGCCTTTCAAGAAGGAATGTGTATAACACATTGCAGTAAAAGTAGCCCCAGATCCTTTAATAAAGAGACAGGGATCTTCTTCACAGAATAGTAGGATAAACTAGAATGGAGTCAGTCATCCGGCTAACCAGTGAATGAAGTACAAGGATATAGGCATATAGCCATATAGGTAAAACATGAGCCGATAAAATAAGAGGCACCTGATTCTCCCAAGTTGCTACTCGTTCCAGTGATTCTTGATAATCAGATGAGAGACTGGAATTTTCTTCAAATAATCTTTCTATTTCCGAAGATTGGGAGTCAATCTGTAGACAAAAACTGATGTATAATAAGTTGTATTCTTGATGCTAAATGGGCCGACAAAAATCATTTACCTCCATTAGAAGTTTTTGCCTGCTAGATTCCAGTTTCTCAACAGCTACTGCCATATCATGCAGTTGCTTCTCAAGTCTCCCCTTGTCTTCCTGCAAACATGCTTAGCATATGTTCAGATAAGCAGAAACCGCAACTCCATCAAACTATAAATGGGTGGTAATCTTAAGAAACAAAACCAAAATCTATCAACCTATTTTAAACTAACTGCATTGATAATAAATTTCATCTTCTATGCAACAACATCACATCTAGTTTGTCATACAGTTTGTTGGAACCATGTTTTTTCCAGAACTAACCAGGGTCAATCAAAAAATTCATACCAGTGTGAATGTCCTTTGGTGCTCCTGTTCTGTTCCATTTTCTGCATTAAGACAGGCAAATTAAAAAGAAAATTGATGGCAAATAGAAAGAAGAAAGATGTCAAGAATAATAGTCAAATGGCAAAATTGCATTCCAAAAAAAAATCTGTTGACCTCTATGAAGAGTTTATATTATACAACAGTATGATGTCACTAACTGGCCAGAGTAATATATAAAAGTGACCATAGGGTCCAGATGGAGAAAGTGAAAAAGTTGTCAGATACTAAAACGCAGGAAGCCTCAAATAGTGAACAAATAGTTCTACATCCACCAACAGAATAACGGAGATTCCCAAAGCCTTCCACCTCAGGTAAACAGTTCATTCATCTAGGTTTCCTATTATGACTAACTAATTCCTAATGTGAGGAGCTAGGACCAACAAGAAAAGCATTGCGAACATAATAATTTCTGGTTGACCATATTTTGAGAAAGGACGAGTACGAATGAAGTGGCCCATGGTGATACCTGAAATCCTTTTAGAGGCAGAGGCAAGCTTTTCTTCCAACTCTTGCTTCTGAACAATGAGAGCAGATGCACGGGCTTGCTCCTCTACTAAGACTTGATGCTCTTGTTGTCTAAGTACTGCTTCTTGCTTAAATTTCCAAAAACAGATGGAATATGATATTCAGCTCAATATAATCTCATCAGACATGCAAAAGAAGTCGCATCAAAATCTGACCTCAAGCTTAGACCTCAAACTAGACAATTCTCTTTCCATCGCTTGCATCTGATCAATTGAATATCCAGTTGCATTGTTGCCACCTGATGGATTGTGCATTGTTTGCTGTTGCAACACATTTAATTCGGCTCTTAGTGAAGCAGCATCCTCTTCCGCCTAACGCAATAGGATCAAAAGCATAAGCATATGAAACGATAAGATGCAGGTGAGCTAAACTTTGTTAAATCATTCCCTAAGACTGCCCTGACTTACTCTATATTGTTCTTCTTCAGCTTCTTTTATGCGCCTTTTCAGGGTGCGAAGCTGAGTAGAAAGATCCTCCTATAATAGTATAAGGGTTTATTATAAGGGTGGCGGAGAGCATCAAGAATCTGGTGTAACCAAATAGACTAGTAGTGTAATTCAATACCCGTGCAACAACTGCAGCATCCTTTTCCATTGCAACATCCTTGAGAGCTTTTCTCAGTAAAGGCACTGTGTTCTGCTCCTGCAAATGGAGAGAAGAAGAAGCAGTTGTTCACTCAGACGTTCATTGGCCTTCAAATCAATACTTGGGATGTCATAAATAGAACATATCTACTATATTGTTATCACAAGTAATCTATCCCATGATCAATTTACACTAAAAGATATCGAGCAAGCCATAAATTTACATCAAACCAAGGCATCATACCAGATCATTTAGTCGTTTCTGCATCATATCATTCTCCACTTCTTTCTTCAGAAGCTGATCAATGCAAAAATAAAAATAAATTAATCATAAACACACATCTAATCATACAGTTTATCATCTATTAACGATGTAACGGTTGCGTATTAAGATACCAATGAGGTGAATTCCTTGTTCGCTTCCTCCAGCTCTGTATTCCTCTGTTGCATGTCTTTCAATTGAGATAATAAACCACTGATATCATTCTGCATTGTGTAATCGAAATCGACAGGAGATATTATCAGATCGCACCCAAAAACAACCTAAAAGTAAAAAATTCATCCGTTTTTCCTTCCAAAGCTAGCAAAAAAATTGGTACCTCCGTAAGTCGAGTCGCACTTTCCGATTTCTTGATACCAGTAGCGTCTAAATGCAACAAAACAATAAAGAGGGGGATTTAACAAAAAGAGTACCAAAAAGGTAGAAAAAAGAGACATTACCGGTAGGGATTTTGGCTAGATCCGGTCCGGATGAGGTCTTGCTAATTCTCTCTGCTGCACGCTTCTGTCGAATGTCTTCCAGCTGCAGAAATCACAAAAACAAGCATACGATGGTCGGATTAATCGAAAAATATTACAAAATCAGATCGCAAATATGAATAATCATATCGATACCGTTCTTCGACCGAGAGATGCATGACGAGCCTCCATCTCTCACTTATTTTTACATAAACAAGCGATTGCCGCAGAAAATTTGAGAGAGGAGGGCGAGATTGTGAGTTTTTTCAGCCGCCGGCCAACAAACCGACGATGGAGGAACAAGCTGTGAAGTTTAGGGCTTTTAACGGGCCGTTGTATGTCTCTGAAAGGAAAGGAGAGAAACTGTTCGTCGTCCACGTCGGCGTGCTTGCGTGGTGAAACATCCAGTAGCCTAAGCACCATTGCGGATCCTCTTATAGCTACCGCAATTTAAGGTCAATTACATGTTAATAACTTTTTACAGAAAATAAGTGTCCACAATCTTAATCATATCGATCATATGTCTATTAACTTTGTTTCTATAATTAATTTAATCACTATCACATGTCTCAGTCTAACTTTAAGTCGTCAAAATTTCGTTGATTTTAGAATTTTTGGTTTTTAAGTATAAATCACATGAAGTAAGCTCTATTTGTTGGTTAGCAGTCAGCTCATGTGAATTAATTAAAAAGAACGATGCATTTTCACCATTTGTAAGCACATTTGTTAAATATATTGAGATTTAGTTTTTTTCTCTGTCCACTTTTACAATAATATTTTTATTTTGATACCTCATAATTCGTTTTTACATAATGCTGATAATTTTAGATAACAGGGTATCCTTCATGCATGGATTATTGAAACCGAAGAATAATATTATGCAGACAGTGTATTACCTTTTGTGTGAAGTTAAAAAATCAATTTGTCAAAACAATTAGATAGCGCGGAGAAGTAATTTTATGTCACAAATTAAAGGACATAAACGTTAAAAACGTTCATTCTTCTCGCATGTCAACATGGTGATTATGTTATCTCATTTATACTTCCTCCGGCACAAGATAGTTAAGTTATAGTATTTCTTTTTTATTTGTCCTAAGGTAGTTGAGTCATTTACTTTTTTGGCAAAAACTTTATTCGCTCCCTTATATTTATTCTCTTCAGCTCTCTTACTTTAAACTCTCTTACTTTCCTCTATATATCTACTTTAACTATTAGTAAATCAGTTTATTAAATCTCGCGTCCAAGACAAATGCTCCAACTACCGAGTGGTCCAAAACAAATGCAGGCAGAGGGAGTACTTAATACATAGTAATTTTTTCCTATAAAATCTTTTGAGGAGGTGAGTGATCACTTATTTTTATATGGTATCAGGGCGGTCCAAATCGATATGAATCTCTACTGTTTACACGTGGGGAAGTCTGATGTCCATTATGGCGTGTGATGTGCATTCTGGCTCACATGTGCAATGGTGTATTGAACACTTTCTTTCTTGTCTCATGGTGAATTGGCGATGATAATGTTAGTTACCCATTCATTTAATAAGAGTAATAAATATTAGTAGCACTTTATCCAAAAAATTAAAGAGAAGCTAAAATATTTTCAGGGGGATCACCTATGACATCTCCTACTATCTGTGTGTGTAATAAAGGCCACTTATCATGTTTGTGTGTGTAATAAGAAATATTATAGGAGATGTTATAGGTAATCCTCCTTAAAAAAATAAAAAATTTAAATTCAACAAAATAAGATATATATACACCATATTAATTCATTGGCCTCAACAGTGCTTGTGCATAACAAACGCTCTATATACGACCCCATTCGTTTCAAAAGCAACACCAAAATTGTGCATAGAATAAACGCATCGCTAAAGATGTGGAGCAAAAAAGTCTGCTTTTGCTTCACAATCTGTAAAGCTAAAAAGAAGAATGAATCAAGCTCAAGCTCAGCTGGCAAAAGAGGACACCGGAAGCGTAGCGGCGGAGGATCGCCGCCTGGCGACGGAAACGGAGCAGGCGCTGCCGTGGCCGCTGGATCTGCAGCTGCGGCGGTTGCTGCCGCTCACCACGCGTCCGTGATGGAAGGCAGTACTCACGGTCACGGTGGCGCCGAAGGTTGCGGCGGCGACGGTTAGTGGCCGGTGTTTGGCGTTTGTTTGATGCTTGTTTTGATATGTTGGAGTTCCTTGCATTTTTTTTTTCCTTCTACTTATTCATTTTTACTTTTATTGGAAATTTCGAGTGATTGTACGCGTGAATTATTATTCGAAGTTGTTTGATTGATTTTGCATCTCTTTATTCCATGGTGAAACTCCTATTGATGGAGCTATTTCTAAGTGCAAGAATATGATTCCATTTTTTTTTGTTTTGTTCATTTTATATATGTATAAATAAGGTCATGATTCCAAAATCATATACTTGTAATGAAATATTAACAGTGTTGGCAATTGAAACTATAAATAGATTATAATTTTCTCGCATGGTGTATAGAGAAAACTGAAATTATTATATAAGCTACTCCTCTTAATACTAATTGATTTTAAAATGTAACCTCGTGAATTCTAACGTAGTATCATAACGGATCACTGACTGTGGGGCAAATTTAACTTGAAAAAATGACTGACAATGACTGATCCGATAATATATCTTTAACTTAAAAGAGCCGAATTTAATACATATATAAACTTACAATGATTTACCCAACAATGGAACCATGTGGATTTCCAACAACGAATAAAACAAAACTTATTTCTGAATATACATGATCATCCTCGCAACAGCAAATCATGTGTTCTCACACACAACCAGTTCAAATGGCCTATAATATCAACTAAATTTAAATTGAAAATTTTATTGAGCTTATTTTTAATTTTATTGGCTAATTAATTCCATTTCGTTCTGAGGTTTAAGCTAGTTCTAAAATTGTTTGACTGACTAATCAGTGTAGTTATTAACTGAACCGATTGATTATCTACTCCAAATATAATCCCATGAAAATCAAGACAGGTCACAAGTTAATTAAAGTTAGATTCAATGAAGTATGTTGATAATTAGTAAATACCAAATAACAACCCCTATTAATTTTTGGATGTCCATTTTAAAATGTTCAATTTTATTTTACTATTTTTAATAATCAGACTTTACGTTTCACAAATTCATTTAATTCATATTTTATTCTAGAATTAATATAAATGACTCGTATTTCAATAATTTTTCTACAGACATTCTTTTATGGAGTAGTACTTTTATTAATAGAGTACTATTAGATTAAAATGAGATATTGAATAGGGAATGAGAGCATTAGCAATGGTGGGCCGATGGGAGGGCCTTCCCCATCGGCCACCATCGGCCCCTCATTGTGGAGGAGGGGCCGTCCGGCGGCCCTCCGTTCTCTCTCCAAGTTGGCCGATGCATCGGCCTTGGCCGTTCCGAACGGGCCGTCGATCGGCCCTCCATTGTGGGGAGAGGGCCGTCGATTGGCCCTTAGCTTTTTTTTTCTGATTTTTTGATTTATTTTTTACTTCATTTCTTCCACTATAAATACACCTACCATTCTTCACTTTTCCACACCAACATCTTAAATCTTCTCTCTATTTCAATACATTTTCGTTTTCGTGAAGACAATTAGTTTTCCAACTGAGGAGAAAAGGAGTTATTTTGCCCAACGACAAGAGGCGGCGCGAAAGGATGTGGAGCGGGCTTTCGGTGTGCTCCAATCGCGTTTTGCATTGGTCAAAGGTCCGACGCGATTCTTCTACAAGGGTGATCTCACTGATATCATCTACGCCGCTATCGTATTGCATAACATGATAGTGGAGAGTGACGATGAAGATGTCGCCGACGTCCCCGTCGAAGACATTGCAGGCTCCAGCCACGGTGTCGCTAGAGAGTCCCATCGGCAGGGTGTACCGCACGGATTCGCCGACCGTCTTCGGGCATTTGTTGATATGCGCCAAAAAGAGGCCCACAATCGTCTACAACACGATATGATTGAAGAAATTTGGGGACAGAGGGGTAGGCGCTAGTGCTTTATTTTTATTTTTAGTTTTTATGCAAAATTTGCTTCTCGTTGTATTCTATTTTCTAATTTTGTAATACAACGAAGATTTGCGTATTAATATTTTTTTGCATTTAAAATTATTTAATTTAGATATAAAAGTGCTTCAAAATTAAAACAAAATAAATGATGATGTGGAAATGAAGTGGAAATGGGAAGGCCCTATGAAAGGGCCCTTCCATTGTGGGGAGATAGGCCCTCTCAAAAATTGATGATGTGAGGGCCCTTCCATTGCTAATGGCCTGAAGGGAGTATATATAAAATAAACAACTTTATGCATGATTTTTGTTACCAAATGCATCCAACTTCAAATTTAACAATCACCCCTGACCTTGGAAATTGGAATGCTCATGCAATACAGATTTTACAGATTAAAAATGAGCACAAATCCAATATTTAAGGATAAAAATTCAAAATGTATGCATAAATATGTGGAATTATGTGGCAAACTGATCATTCTCTTAAAAGTTTATTTTAGAATGTGAGTATTTAGTAGTCATTAGAGAAATGCGTCCTATGACATCTGAATTGATACGAAAATGCCTATTTTAATTGTACAAAGTTTGAACTTTAGACCTGAATCTGCATAATTTGTGCCTTAAATATAATGACACGATTTAATCTTTCTTAAATGTTGATGGGTATTATTATCAATATAAAAACAATTTTTTTCTTCTACTATAATTAGTTCGCATGCCTACGGTATATTAAACATGAGATGAGATCCCCTGCTATTCTGAAAATCACAGCACAATTTGTCGTGCTTAAAACGCAGATATTAAGGAACAAAACTACACATTTTATACCCATTCCATTCTCTCTCTTTTTTTTTATATTTATGTTTTCATTCTTATTTTTTCATTTTTTATATTATAAATAATAAAAAATTAAGCGCAAGCATAATTTAAAATCATCATTACATAAATAAAATTATCATTTCAAAAATATGTTATCCTTATTTTTTTATTACTTTCATTGTTAATTATTTTATTTATAGTATAATTGACGTTTATAATAAATCAAGGCATATGTTTTTCATTCAATTTTAAATATTTATGAATTGAGCATTTATAAAAAATATATATAGAAAAATTAGAGAAAATGAAATGAGTATCAAATTTGTCATTTTGTTATTTTAAGCACAGCAAATTGTGCTGTGATTTTCAGAACAGCTGGAGATCTCATCCCTGTTAAACACCCTCGGTTTGTTTACACTTAACAACCACATTAGCTTCGGATGTCTTTTAAACTTTAATATAGTTATAATTTTAAATATATTCAAAACTTCAATATTCAGCTCAACTTCTTCCAATTAAATTAAAAACAAAACATTAGCTTAAATAACTCTAGCCACGTCGCAATCATGATTGTTCAGATCATTAATTCTTAAAGTCGAACATTGACAGTAATCGTGTAATCATTTTCAATTTTTCGCCACAATATAGCCTAAAGTCGAATAAAAATGAAATACTCAAGGCCTATATTTGAAACAAACGGTTAAATAAACCATCATTACAGATGACTGATGTGTATGAATCCACGTTACAGAAGCTATTTACAGATTTGCACATACCCCTACTTTTGTCGTTTTCTTTTTGGTAGATCCCATTGATTGAGACATTAATCCTTAATTTGAATAGCATAGTAAATCAAAGGCTCGAAAATTTACTATCGCTAAACTAATATTTGTTCATGTATAATTATATTAATGGGTACTTAGCATAAAAATCACGCATTCTAGATTGTTTTCTAATTATAATATGCTTTGTCATTACAGACGCAGTCAAGAAAATGATAGATTCTTGTTTTTGAAATCGGCTGAATCGATATGCTAGTCTTGGTTCAATTGATAAAAACGATTACGGTTTGAAAATTAAAACAATTGGTAGGATAACATGATTTATTGAGAGAAATTATATAAAAATCATACTTACTTTAGATGACTTTGTAAATAAAATCTCTCTTTTTCTAAATATTCTCTTTGCAGCTGAGATCTTGATAGAGCATGAGTATTTTTGTTAAACAAATTTAACACATAGTTTGTTAATAGGGGTGTCGCCAATAAAATATTTTCGGATTTTGAAACTGGATGGAATCCGTTGAATCATTATACTTACTAATTTTAGTTCAGCTGGTGAAAAATTATTACGATTTGAAAACAGAATTGATCAAATTTATAGGAAATAACGTGACTAATTGCCTATCAATATAATCGACCAACATTGTTGTAATTAGAGTATGCCTTTCTTAAGTCATATAATTACTAGTACAAAAGTACATTTTGTTCTCTGCAACTAAAATGTTGATAGAACATAAGCACTTACGAGCATTGCAAAGTAAATTTAGTGTTTTCAAATGTTTGTTACTAGGGATACCGTCAAAAAGACGAGGGTTACAGATTTTGAAACCGATCAAATCGGTTGAATTTGTGTGCTAATTTTAGTTCAGGTGATGAAAAACGGTTATATTTTAGGAACTGAAATGGGAGGTTCGGATTTACAAGAAAATAACATGATTTATTGAGAGAAAAATGAAAAAACATATTAGTATATTCCACACCGTTATACTATTAGGTCTGTCGTTTTCCAGAACCAGAAAGTTCTTCCCTGCCTTTTAATTTTGCTGATTTTTATCGCGCTCGCGAGCTGACGTGTATCAAACAAAAGCTATAATAATTTAATCGCAAACACACATTCACATATCTGGAGCAGATATATAAAGAGAGCTCTCCGTGACAGTCTGTCGTTTGCCTACTCTCTCTCTCTAGCTCACACTCATCGCTCATCTCCATCGACACTTGCACACACTCATCGCTCAGAAGCTGCGGCGCATTCGCCATGGCGTCCGTCGTCGACTCCGCCTGGACTGTAATGAATTCGATTTACTCATCTGATGTGCCCTAGATTAGCGCCATTGTGCCTTGAATTGTTAATTGATTGCGTCGGATTCGTTGTTTTTGTCGTCGGATCTGTTTTCTGATTGCTAGTTGTGTTTTTTTTTTCCGTATCTGACTTTTTTCATTTTGAGATTCGGTGTCGTGCCTGATTGTTTTTTTACTGTTCTGTTGTGATTTGTCTTTTAATTCGCTGTCATGCTTATCTGGTTCTCGACGATCTTGAGCTGAGAAGAGTGATGTCTGTGAATGATGCATGTATGATGTACATGGATTTTTGTAGTGTTATAATACCAATGTGGATGATTCTTTAGATGATTTATTCATATACACTTTTAAATTATGTGCTGGATTGTTTTTTTTTTTCTCGTGACATTTAACCTGGATAAAAGGAAGTGTTTCGTAATGAAGTTTACACTGATTGGAATGTCAAATAACTAAAAATTTGTTGTTGATTGACTCGGTATTTTAGAACAAGTGAATCGGGTCTTTAGGGGGATGCTGAAACATCTATCTACTTTGGCACCTCCAAAAGTTTGCTGAAGTGTGAATAATATGGGGCTGGGTATTGGAGGTTTTGTTTGAGATGGAAAAATATGCCATATCCTTAATAGAACAGTTATAACTGTTTCCCAGTGTCTAATGAACCGGAGTAATGTTCCTGGGCTAAGTAAATGAGAATTAGTGAACATGTTATACTGAACTGGAGTCATATTCTGCATAGGAATCATGTTAGTTGGGTTTTACAAACAACAGAAAACAATTGAAATGACACCTAGTTTATATTCCATAAAGGAAATCATAAAAGCATTTAAGAGGAGAAAATCGCAATGGAGCTTTGCTTCAAGGTTTCCTGTGCTGATTGTTTGACTCCCCTTCTTCAAGTGGAGTACACTCTAATACTTTTGTGGCTACACACTAACTTGACGTGGTTGAAGGATTACCTTTTTATGTTAGTTTAGAACTTGGGAGGCCATTGGAGATGTACCTTATGGAGGAAATCTCTCAATGTGAAGAATGATTTTTGTCTTCTCCCTTTATATACCACTCCTGAAACTAAATAAACTCTGCATTATTGTATATTGTGTGCTTATCCTTGGGAGGAGAAAGAATCAAAGGTGGACTCTGAAAACTATGTATTCCAGTTTAGGACCTAGAAGTAAATCTCATTGTTGTAACATTTCATGGGTTGTGTTAAGGCATGGGTTGTACATATATACAATTGGTATTCGAAATAGCTCATACTACTAATCTGAGTTTCAACCAGACGTTGTTATGCATTGGAAAGTAGTCTAACTTTTGAATTCTCAGTGTTATGCATTGGAAAGTAGTCTAACTTGATGAATACTGACCTGGTTTTACTCTCTTTATGGGTAATTTAATCATTAAAAATTTTCTCACTCCTTATTTTGATCTGCTGTTATATTTTGTTGTTGCAGTATCTCATAACCAATTTTAGTGACTTTCAACTGGCATGTCTTGGAAGTTTCTTTCTTCATGAGAGTGTATTCTTTTTGTCTGGACTTCCATTCATATTCTTGGAAAGGGCAGGATGGCTGAACCAGTACAAAATTCAGGTATAATCTAGTGACTTCATAGTTGAAAGGTTTTTTGTGAACATTGATTGTCTCTTAGTCACGCGTCCTGTGATACAAAACTCGTTTAAAATTACTATATAATCTAGTGACAAGGAATGAACTGAGAAATTTATCAATCGCTCACCTTGTGTTTTCTGTGAGATTTTGCTACTCTGTGTCTGTTGTTTCGGTACCTCGAGAACTGGAATTTTGGAGTAAAGATCTTAACCAGAACATTGCAGTATCCTCTTTCACTCAAAATAACATGGTGGAAAATAGACAAATAAATTAATTTTCATTTGTCTTTGATTATTGAAACTTTATAGTATACTTGTTTTATGATGTAGTTGCTGCCATGTTCACTGTAAAAAAGTTTCAGAAAATTTTCTGGTGAGAGGACAAGCAGAATATTAATAACATTCCCAAAGAGTTAGTCATTTCTTATGATTGATCATAAACCTTTTGTTATTATTGGTCATTTTTCATTGTAATTCATAATAGTTTTCTTTGTCTAATTACTTCCATTCTAAACCAATATTCTGTCTCTAACTTAGAGCAAAAAATGAAATTGTAGAGCAAAGAGATAAATATTAATATTGTTGAAAAGGGGTATGGATGGAGGAGGAGAAAGGTGGTGCAAATTTGTAATTACACGTAACTGTCAAGCATCCAAAACTTGCTTCCTGTTTTGTCCCTCTTGCTTGTCTTACATTATCACATGGAAATTGGAATTTGATTATGATTATGAGATGCTTGCGGTGTCTGTGCAGACTAAAAACAACACAGTTGATGCTCAAGAGAAATGTATCACCAAGCTATTGCTCTATCATTTTTGTGTCAACCTACCTGTTATGATCTTGTCATATCCCGTCTTCAGATTTATGGGCATGCGAAGTACCCTTCCGTTGCCATCCTGGTATACTCAGGTTCTTTATACTCTAATGCTTGAATTGGGCGGACTGGAAGTCTTTACTTAATTATGATAATCTTGGTCTGAAGTAGTTTCAGACTCTAGCATGAACTGAACCTCGGTTAAACAATGATTTGTTGTTTCAGATTCTTTATACTCTAACACTTGAATTGGGCGGACTGGAAGTCTTTACTTAATTATAATAATCTTGCTCTGAAGTAGTTTCAGACTTTAGCATGAACTGAACCTTGGTTGAACATTGATTTGTTTCTCTTCCAGATGCAATTCTTTTTGGAAGATTCCGTGCTCACTGATTTCTTGATAACCAAATGATTAATGGTGCCACTGTATTGTCAATTCTTTCAGAAATTATACTGATATGAACTGGAAAAGACGAGTACAATCCAATATGAATTCAGATGAATCAACTCACACATAGAATAGTACACTGTGGAAGGTTTAAATGCAGGAAGATTTAGAACGGGATTCAGTTTAAATTGTAGTTGGGGCTGTGGTATGTCAATAACCTTCCTGTTTCCTATAGATAAAAATAAGGAAAGAAACTCCAAAGTGGGAAAAATGTAAGGTGAAAATATAATTTAAATTCTCTCTTTCAAAGAGAAAAGAAGAAACTCTGCTGCTGCCTGACTTCTCTCGTTATAGGTTGCCTTTACATGCTGTTAACTCAGATACATGTTTGTGCAGGAAAGTGGTCTCAACTCAGATTTTATTCTACTTCATCCTGGAGGATTTCGTATTCTACTGGGGACACCGGATTCTACATACAAAATGGCTTTACAAGCATGTCCACAGTGTCCATCATGAGTGAGTTAGCATATAAACGTTCTTTAACTAAATTCATTCCACTGGCAGTAAGAAGCAGTATCATATTTCTATGCCAAAAGCATTCATATGCTCAATGCTTGTGCAGATACGCAACACCATTTGGATTGACTTCTGAATATGCTCACCCTGCTGAGATTTTGTTTCTTGGATTTGCTACAATACTTGGTCCTGCAATCACGGGTCCCCACTTAATAACACTCTGGCTATGGATGGTTCTTAGAGTGCTTGAAACCGTGGAGGCACACTGTGGGTACCATTTCCCATGGAGCCTCTCAAACTACTTACCTTTATATGGCGGGTTCGTATGCTCGTATCTTTTCTCTTTTGAGTACCACGAGCCTTTATTATTTTTTCCGTGTGTTTAAATTGTTAGTTCATAATCCCTTTCTTGTTTCCAGTGCTGATTTCCATGACTATCATCACCGACTGCTGTACACAAAGAGTGGCAACTACTCATCAACTTTTGTCTACATGGACTGGTGAGTTTTCTAACTCTCTGTTTTCTTATGTACCGCTTCTCGAGTGTTCTCATCATGTTGTAAATTCGTCATAAGATAAGAAAATTCTCTCATTTTTAATTCATCATATCTTTACACAATCATTTTCTATAAAGAAGAATGTCAGATTTCTTATTCCTCAGTTCCACTCCAATGAAAGATGATAACAATATCATGACTATTGGTGTAATAATATTATCACTCATTGGAGCGAAAAGGTGGAATAAGAAAGAATGAAACTCTTCTTTGAAGAAAATGAGGGAAAAGAAAGGAGGAATTTAAAGCGAGAGAAATGTTCACATGATATATTGACAACCAAAGAGAATGCATTTTTAGAAAATTGAATTTTCTACCATCATTTTGTGGCTTTTATCTTTCATTCTTTCTATATAACAAACAAAGTATTTGTATCCAAAAATTGCTATGGGTATTGTATTCTCAACCGCTGCTTCTTACCTATAAATTTGCAGGATATTCGGTACCGACACGGGTTATAGAAAGCTGAAGGCACTGAAAAGTGAAGGAGAAGAGATGGCTACAAAAGACATGTAATACCGACGACTGATCTTCGTTGCTGCACCGTAACATGATAGATGGATGACAGTCTTGGAGCATCATCTTCAATTGTGGGATATGGTTCCAGAGCATCTTGGTTGAAGATTGAATTTAGTTTTTTCTCGTTTTTTATCAACAATTTATGCTGTGTGGAATTAGGTTGTGGTTCGTTATGGATTTTTTGTGTCCTGCATATAACCCACATGAATGCAATTCCACCTTATTCTGAATCATTTTTATTCAACATTTCGACTGAATATTCAATTCAATTCATGCAAATCGTGAATCTTACAAAAGGCTATGCCGTTAGAATCTCTAATGTCTAATTGCACGTCACTAGGTTTCTTTTACAAAATTTACATAAATTTTGGAGAAAAGCCATTTACAGACATCCCACCATCAACACAGATTATCTGGCCGGTGACATACGACGACGCAGGTAGGCAAAGGAAAGCTACCACCGATGACACCTCAGTTGGATCTCCAAGCCTCCGCATCGGGGTTCTGTCGTATACTTCTTCCAAGTATTCTTTGTTGCTCAGAACCTAGAGCACGAGAGTGGGATCATAAACACAGCAAAAAGACTGATACTGAAACACCAGAAGAAAAGGAAACACAAAACGAAACCTACTTGCTCCACCATGGATGTCCGAATGTACCATGGAGCAACTGCATTCACTCTAATGCTGTCACTTGCCCACTCACATGCTAAGTTCTTTGTGAGCTGGTTGATTGCACCTAGACACGAACAAGATATGTTGCTGGTTAGATTAGTACTTAGCGTTTAACTCCAGCATGAATTTCGAGACAAGTGACTATTACCTTTGGATGCTCCGTGGACAGACATGTTCTTCAATGATACGAAACCAGAGACTGAAGAGGTGAACACAACAGTTCCTGCATCCGAGGCTTTCAGTAGAGGATACGCAAGTTGGCATATGTGAAAAGCAGATCCGAAATTCGTTCCCATGACCAATGAGAATTCCTTGGATGTGAACTCAACCATAGGTTTCCGGATGTTTGTTCCAACGTTGTTTATCTACTGAGGCCATATACATAAAAGCAAAATAAGGGTTGTGCAGAAACTGATTCACCACTAAGCTACATGATCATTGATGCATGAGATATGTCATCATCTCATTCCATGCTCTAAAATGATACTACACTATTAACTTACAAGAATGTTGAGCTCCCCGTTGAACACAGATCTAACATGATCGAGTAACCTTTCCCTGTCAGGTTCAGAAGAAACATCGCACACTGAGCCTGTAACTCCAAGACCCTGATCTTTCCAGTCCCTCAGACTTCTCTCCAGCTCATCTTCGTTCCTTCCACACGTGTGCACTGTGGCGCCAAGAGAAGCCAATTCCTCCACAATTGCATGCCTAGAAGGTCAAAATGGAAAGAACAAGAAGAAAAAGTCCGCCATTAGATATTGCATCTTAAACATCAACGAAGGTGATACTGATATTGATAAGCAATGATGAACAGCGTGTTCCTCATTGCTTGATCCCATGCATTTGAATAAAGAACAAAGCAAAAATTATGCAGTCAAAGTCGAGCTACCATCTCAAAAATCAAAACTCACCAATGGAATCATGCTATGCAGTACAAGTATTTAAGTGAGCTGGGAGAGTAATAGTTTCCGCAAAACTACAATGTTTGAGTCGTGTTATACGATGTGTTTCAGCCTCGACTAGTCAACTCACAAATGACTAGAAGCAGCAAACTACAGTAGCTGTAACTGAACTTTGCAAGTTAACAGAATCCCCACCTTAAGAGTATTTAAGTGAGCCGGGAGAGTAAGAGCGTAAGCAAAACTGCAATGTTCGAATCGTGTTATGCTATGTTTTACAGCCTCGACTAGTTGTTGACTCACAAATGAATAGAAGAAGCAAACTACAGTAACTGCAACTGAACTTCGCAAGTTAGCAGAATCCCCAGCTTCTTACTCCCTTGTTTAATCTAATCTCTTCTATGGTCTATTCTCTACTTAATTCTTCCTTCAATCATTTCTCGTCGAAATCTAATTCAGATTACACTCATCTTTTCACATGGCGTTAATGCAATTTTTAGCAGGGACATATAACAAACGCATTTTTCAAAATTGAAAAATCCAAAGGCAGAGCCATGAATTTGAATATGAATCGAATTAGTTAAAACGAAACGACCGCACATCCAAAAATTGCATCTGTCAAAGAACACAATTCGCTAAATGTCTGAAGCAAAACAAAAGCGAAATTATTTGTAAATTGGAGCTAGCCATACCCGATTCCCCTGGTGCCTCCGGTGACGAGGGCGGTGGAGCCACGAAGAGACCAGCGTGAGGGTTTCGTGGCGGAGGCGGCCGTCGTGAAGCGCAACAGGCGTTGGTGTCCAAGTGAGGAGCCAGCTGAGGACGTGGATCTCGCATTGTAAAGTTTGACGGACGCGGCGGCGCCGGAGTAAATGGCCGGCGGCATGTTTCCTTAGTAATTATTCCGTGCTAAAAGTCTTCTGAATTTCGGTAGAGGCGATGTATCTAAATATGGAGTCCTACTTTTTTTTTTTTTAAATCTATTCCAAAAAAGTTAAAAGCACTTCTTTTTTATTATACTACTGCTTGTTTTAAAAATCATACTAATAAATAGTTAAAATTAATATATATTCACTCTAACTACTCCCTCCATCTCAACTAAAATTACATATTCCTTAGCCGGCATAAGATTTTGGGAGTTATTGGTTAAAATGTTTAATTTGAGATAGAAAAGATGGTGTAAGTATTAAAATAGAGAGATTAATATTTTAATAGAAGACAGAAAAAGTTGTTGGATGTATTAGTTGGAGAGAGAAAGTTTCCGAAAAATGAAATGTGTCATCTTAGTTGGGACAAACTAAAAAGAAAACATGTCATCTTAAATGGACGGAGAAAGTATTAACTACGACTTTTTAAATGAAAGCGAAAAGAAATTGACTCAACTTTCTTGTAATAGAAGAAGCAGTAAAGAAACAACATTTACACAAATAAGAATACAAACAAAAATTACACCAAAAAGATACTCTATGACTATACGAAGGAATATAAATAAATTAATCTAGCAATTAATTAAGAATAATAACGAAGAAAATGATAGTTAATAGCTATTGGCGGTGGGATACAAACACATGTCTCCACCAGGGGCGGACCTATAGTAGAGCCTGGGTTCCCGTGGAACCCCTATCGTTAGTAAGATTCATAAATATATCCACTTTGAAAGTGGACACTTTGGACTCCCTCTTGAAAGATTTGAGTTCGTATCCATTGGAGGTCAATTTTATGTACAACTAGTTTTACCACCCGTGCTATGCACGGGCCATAAAACTTGTAAAAAATTCTAAGATAAATGAAATAAAAAAAGTAGATGATAAATATTGTATAATTATGCTTGCAGGTCGAGAATAAATGTCTAACTAAAAAGCACATTGTAAATATCAAGACAAATTTTATTATATCTATTTCCAATGAACAAATAATTTTTTAGAATTTTAAATGAAGATATGAATGGAATAAATAATTTATAATACAAAACAAAGATGAAATAATGATGCTTATATACATAAATAGTAAAATAGGTTCATTTAAAAAACATAAATATTCATAAATAGGAACTTACACAAATATCAACAATTCAATAGTTCATAAGTTTTGAAAAACTTTTTTATAAACAATGTTAATAGTAGAATCACCACTGCTTTCATCTTCTTCATCTTTACACACCAAAATCTTCAAACCTTCACGACTTGTGACTCTTGATATAGCAACACACAGTTGTCCATGATTGAAAACAAGTTTTCTCAAAAATAATCCAACATGAGAGAGTGATTGACCCTGACTCTTGTTAATGGTCATTGCATACGACACAGCCAAAGGAAATTGTCTTCTTTGGAACTTGAAAGGCAATCTTGGATCAGATGGTATTAAGGACATTCGAGGAATCAACACTTTACGACCAATATTATGGCCACCCAATACTTGTCCCTCCAACACATAATCACCTAATCGTGTAATTATCAATCTTGTGCCATTACACAACCCGTTAGACAGGTCTATGTTCCTTAACAACATCACAGGAGTACCAACTTTCAGCAACAATTCATGGTTAGGTGTACATGAACACTTCAAATTATTCAAAAACTCAACAGAATGTATCTCAGCAAGACCATTTGATGTGGAATCAGAGTTTGAAATGCTATCAGAACTAAAGTAAACTCGACATTGAGCCTGATCCAAAGAAATCATGAATTGGTTAACCTCATCGACTACCTCTAAAGTAGGAGCAAGTATAGCACGACCATGCAAACAACTGATCAATTCTTCAGGATTCATGTAAGAAGGATAGATGTTTGAAACAATGGTTCTAAGAGGATCACCAGAATTTGGCAAAACAATGTCAATAGGAAGTTGAATAGCCACTTCACCATCATTTGGACCACCAATAACACCATCTCCAATAGAAGCAACCCAAGAAAAAAATTCCTTCAACTCAGAGGCTTCATCAACATTTTCAACATTCAAAAGCCTCATATTTTTGGTCAGCCTTAAAACTGTGCACCTCTTCCAAAGATAAGATGAGTTAATGGTAGCATTCACAACATCTTGACGACTGCCTTTAGGAACAGCTGACAAGATTTGTCTAAAGTCACCACCAAAAACGACTGTTTTTCCACCAAACGGTTTGTTACTATTTAACTCATTGCATACACGCATAATATCTCTTAAAGTTCTATCCACAGCTTCTATGCAATGTTTATGAATCATCGGAGCTTCATCCCATATAATAAGCTTAGCTCTCACAATCAACTCAGCAAGTGCACTCCCTGGTTTAATATTGCACATAGAATCTTCATTCACATTAATGGGAATTTTAAACCGAGAATGAGTTGTTCTACCACCATGCAATAATAAAGAAGCTATGCCACTGGACGCCACATTTAAAACAATATCTCCTTTCGAACGAATCCCTGCAGACAATGATCTCCAAATGAAAGTTTTCCCAGTACCTCCATAGCCATAAACAAAAAATATTCCTCCATCATTTGAATGAACAAATGACATTATAGTGTCATGCACAGAAAGTTGTTCATCAGTGAATTTTGAAATAAATTCCAAATATTCCCTTGCTAAACCTTCACGATCATAACACAACTCATCACTGATCAGTCTATTTTCACTTGATTCAAAATACTGATTATCGGGATACGGCAAACCATGGAAATCACGCAAAGTTTTGTCAACATTCAACAACAATTTTTCAATCTCTGCCAATGCAAAATTCTGAATTTCATCCTCACTCAAGATCATACCTATAGTAATTAAGAATACGTTGTTAGAATTAAACTTATATTATAAATTAAAAATAATAACAAATAACATAATAAACATGCAATGAAAATAATTATAAAAATAACTTACCAGGATAATTTGTTAATTTTCGGCGGTTATAAAGAACATCTTTAGACAAATATTTCCAACAACTTTGCCAAACAAAATCCGGGCGTGAAATAGATTCCGATGTTAACAAACTCACAAAGAGCAATCTCAAAGAGTGAGCTGAAGCCCAAAAAGAAGCCTCTGCAATTCCATCAACATATTCCTTATCATCATCCAACAACCCTAAAGCAAAGCAAGCATCTCTAAATGTCTCATACTGAACACCATTAACACATCTGATGTCTTCATAGAAAGAAGCTCCTTTAACAATATTCAACAAACATCTGAGATAATACATATCACCAGAACCGGGAGCAACATAAAACAACCTTCCAATCGAATATCTTTGTTTCCTAGGTTCCCAGTGATTTTTCTTCCATACAAACTTCGTCGGAAATTCACCATAAGTGAGATCTCTACCTTGAGAATATATCTTATTTGCTTCCATCCAAGCCAAGAACTTACTTTCATGAATTGTCTTACGATTCAAAACAGTATCCAAGTCATCAGCCTCATCAAAAATGACATGTTAGTTGATCTGGAAGATGAAAACTCAATCGTTCAACAGGAGGATCCTTATATTGAATTTCAAATCCAAATATTCTCCAAGCAGCTTCACAAGATGATATATACCTACAATCGTAGTACAAACTTACTTCATCAATACATCGTTCAGCACCATCCGCACCAGATTGGAAAAAAGAAGTCGTCACACGGTCATAACCCTTATTTATGTACTTAAACAAATATTTAATAGATTGCGACTGATTGCACCACTCAACGTTGACATGACCGCCATACTTCATAAGAAGAAAACGGTTGTGCGGAACAACATATCTATTATCTAAGGGCACACCATCCTTCATGACAACACGACCATTATCTCTACATCTGTAAACAGGATAGCCATCATCATCAATGTTTGTGGCCGCGAGATATTTCTTGGGAAAATATTTGGAACAACGTCCATTGAGCATGCAAGGAGATGATTTTCGAGCAACACCACACGGCCCATGCATCATGAATTCTTTAACATACTCATGATAGTGAGGATCAGTTACTTGGTCGGGAAGTTCAGCTGAAATGATCTCATCAATGCGTTGAGGCTTAGGCTGTTTGTCCTCATTGCTTAAAAACAGCAAAATATGGGCATGAGGCAATCCACGTTTCTGAAATTCAACCGTGTACACAACTACACAAAATAATTGAAATAAATTATTTTTCAGAAACAACTAACAAACAATTTATAAAACAATGTCTTTAATTAGATGTCCCATGTTCAAATATGAAAGCACAGCTCCAAATATTTTTTTACTCTTAAGATCTCTTATCAAACTATCCAACTTGACTTTAAAGATCCTACAAATAATATCTGGACGATCATCTGATTTCAAACCCTTAGATGCAAGATATCGACATATCTCTGGCCACTTAGGATTGCATGTAAAGGTAATAAACAAATTTGGATAACCAATCCACCTACAGATCGCCATAGCATCTTGATAATTCTGACCATATATCGAGTTCCACCAACAAAACTGGAAGGCAAGATAATTCGTTTCCCATGCCTTGAACCATCTGTCTCACTACGAAGAACAGCTTCCGCCAAACCACTATATAATTCAGCCCGCAACCTTTTCTGATGGGTTCGTACATAAGTAAGACGACCAGTTTCAATCATTGTATAGGCATCAACAACAAACTGTTGAAACAATCGCCTTCCAAATAAAAGAATAGAAAACTCAGAATTTCTTTCATGCAAGCGAAACGCAAAAAATTCTTTAGGACTAATTTTTTTTCTATGGGTCGAAGAAGAAGAAGAATTTCGGGAAAATCCAATATCTTCTCTATAACCATCCTCCCCATAAGGAAACAAAAGTGGATACTGAAGTGGAAGATAAGAAGGATGCAGTTCACTAATGCGTTGCAATTGCCCTGACTTCTGTACAACAACAATATCTCTGTCACCCAAAGCTTCATCAAAATCCCCAACGACAAGCATAGCAACCTCATAAACAGAAGGTAGGTTATGAGTTCTTCCATCCCTACCTCTCTTACCAAGCAACCTCAAACTTACATTGGGTTGATTTTCATGTCCAATCTTTTCTTTGACCATACGAAAAGACTTTACTAACGCATTTTCTTCATCCAACATATGTTGTAAATCACTAACAATCTCTAAATGAAGATTATTAACAGCATCCCTTTGCATGTAAAATAAAAATTAACTAAATTAATTTTTTTACAAAAAAGCATGCAAATTAATATATGGATCTTTAAAAATGAAAACTATTCACCTCACGGACGTTATTCTGTAATTGATCTCATTGTCCGTATCATACACATATAACTGGGTTCCCATGGAACCCCTATCGTTCGTAAGATTCATAAATATATCCACTAGCGGAAGTGGACACTTTGGACTGCCTCTCGAGAGATTTGAGTTCGTATCCATTGGAGGTCAATTTTATGTACAATTTATGCTTTCATTCACATACCACCTTTTATACGCTATTCACAAGTTTTAATTTTAACTTGCACACATTTCATTATTTTTTGTTTCGCACACACTTGGCAATAAAAAAAATTCCTTATTTATTACTCCCCGATAAAATGATAACAATATCATTTTTAGATTTTTCTCTTTCTTACTTTATTATTGTATTTATTTACTTACTTAGTAAAGGGCACTATATAAAATCTCGTGCACACACTTAATTTTTTTGTTTCACACACACTTTGCAATAAAAAAAATTCTCCTTATTTATTACTCCTCATTGAAATGGAAACAACACAATTTCTATATTTTTCTCTCTCTTATTTTATTACTACTTATTTGCTTAACTTATAAAATAACACTAAATAAAGTTTCGCGTCGGAACACAAAGGTTTTACATTTGGTGGGACAAAGGGAGGTATTTGTCACCATCATTTTATCATTCGCTATTTCTTATTTATCTATATATCTTGTAACTTCCTACGAACCATGATACAACTACTTGCGGTGAGGCAAATATCGAAAATTACTCTACAACTCTTAATAGTAATTGGACCCTCCAAAGTTGAAATCATACGTCTGCCACCGATCTCCAGTATGCAAGTCACACTGGTTAACTATAGTTCGGACATAGAATATACGAGTAACCAAAAATAGTTGGGGTTCTAAGGATCCTATGATTTAATGTAGGTCCCCCTCTGTTGAGTTGAAGTATCTATTTTCTGAACAAATAATACTAATTTCGTCTCATATTAAGGTCACATTTGTTATTTTGGTATGTCTCACAATAAGAGTCATATATTATTTTTACCATATATGATAAATAGGTCTCACATTCTACTAATTAGGCTTGTCAAAAGGATATCGGGTATTGGGTACCCGATATCCAAACCCGAAAAAGTCGGGTAATTGGATACCCGATATCCAATTTTTCGGGTTTCAGATCGGGATCGGATAGTGAGATTTTTGGATTGTCGGGTATCGGGTTACCTGATATTCGATCGGGTATACCCGAATTACCCGATTTTTTAAAATTTTTTAATTTAACAAATTATGTATATGTAAATACTTTGTTTATTATAAAACCAAGTCAGTCTACTACGATTAATACTTGGAGACATTATTGTGTATGTATGTGTTAATACTTGGCAACATAATAAAAATCTCAAAAATTTGGTTTAATTTCGAATTTTCGATGGACTTTCTTTAATTATTAGTGTTAATATTTATCCATAGAATTTATTAATTTTATTTAATGTAAGCTGGTACATGATATATTTTGGCAATGGTTTGATTTCAAATTCACATGAAAGGTAATTATCTTTATGGATTAATTTTGTTTAGTTACTTTTGTTTGAGGATGAATTGCTCATTTTGTGTTTAGTGTCATTTTTTTATACATGTTGTTTAGTGTCATTTTTTCTTTTAAATTCGAACTATTTTAAGTTTGTATTTCTAAAAGTTTGTAGTTAAATTTCTAAAATAAAAAATAAAAATAAAAAATCTAAAATTGGGACTGGATACTCGATTTTTCGGGACTGAATACCCGTGTCAGGTATTTGAATACCCGAAATCAGTTTCGGATCGGATATCGGGTATTAGTTTTTGGAAAATTCAGGGTCGGCTACACGAAATTTTGGATCGGGTATATGCGGATGTCCAATTTAACATGCCTACTACTAATTCACTTTAGTCTCATTCGATTATATTTAGTTACTGATTCTAGTTTGTATTATTCGAAAACTAAACACTACAATTTTATTCTATTTTATAGTTCTATGAGCATGTTTTTACATATTTATTTAAGACATTTAAACGTAATTTGTTTGTAATTATTTAAAACTAACACTAGTAAGTACTTCCTCCGTCCGCGAATAAGAGTTTCGTTTTTCCATTTTAGTCCGTCCGTGAATAGAAGTTCCGGCCGGTTCATAATTACCATAAGTGGTAAATAGGCCTCATATTCTACCAACTCATTTCAATCACATATTATTTAAAACTAATATATTCAAGTGAGACTCATATTCCACTAATTTTCTTCTATCCATTTTTCTTAACATTTATTAAAACACGTGCCGGAAAGGAACGATACTCCTGCGGACGGAGGGGTACTTTTTAAAGCAAAAAAATTTGTGATGACTTTGTGACCGAGTTTTCTTTAATTTGTTAATAAAGAGCATTAAATGATGCCACGTGGAATTGAGGCGTGAAAACGGATGCAAACCTATTTATATTCCACTCTCTATTCATAATTTCTGTTCCGCCCTTTTCCATCTCATGCCCTTCCTCTCGCCGCCTTTCTCTCTCCTCGCCGGCGACCTTCTCTCTCTCTCCAATTCACTCCTTAATCCGTTCAATCCACCCACGTAGATTTCGATTCGGAGCTTCTGCTTTCACGTTGCTCGATTCTAGGTTTTTCTCCTAAGAAATGGCGGGCACCGGCACCAGCACCAGCAATATCTACATCCACGTCATCGAGGACGTCATCAACAAGGTCCGGGATGAGTTCATCAACGACGGAGGCCCCGGAGATGACGTTCTCGCTGAGCTTCAAGGAGTAATTTATCATCCGCTCACTTAATTTGGATTTTGAGCTGTTTTAGGGTTTAGTGGTTGAATTTTGTTTTGTGTGGTTTTAGGAGTGTGTTGCGATTTCGTATTTCATTAAAGGATGATTGAGTAGTTCTAGTGTTTTGAAATTGCTGGATCTGCAGCTGGAATAGCATTGTTGATTGTTTTTTGGTGGACATTTCGCAGATATGGGAATTTAAAATGATTCACGCTGGCGCGATTTGGGGCCCGATAGATAGGTCCGCGAAACAAAAGGCAGCAGGAGGTCCGGTCACGCCGAACCCCGTCCATGATCTTAACGTACCCTATGAAGGCACTGAGGAGTATGAAACTCCCACTGCTGATATGCTCTTTCCTCCGGTGAGTGCTTGGTACTATTGTTAATGTCGAGGATTAAAATGATGGTATTATGCCTTGACTTTGTACTGTTAATGTTTTTGCTTGGGGCTTTCAGACCCCACTACAAACACCTATGCAGACGCCATTGCCTGGAACAGCTCAGACTCCCCTTCCTGGAACAGCTCCAACTCCTCTTCCTGGAAATGACAGCAGTCCGTACTTCAGCATTCCCACTGGTGGCACCCCGATAACCCCCAATGAATACTCCTCGAATAATGATAATGGTGGCGAGGGTCAGATGAGAGCTGGAGCTGGAAGGCCCAGCCCATATATGGTATGCTGAGCATGTTTCTGATTCATTTTTTTTAATATAGCTAGGAAATTCTGATTGATACCTTCAAATAAGTTTACAAGCAATTTCTGCACACTTTTTTTTCCTTTCGGCGATAGGTAGCTCCACTGAACTCTATATATTACTCTTGCAGCAGCCACCTTCATCTTGGTTGAGTCAAAGGCCTCCTCTTGATGTGAATGTTGGTGAGTGTAATAGGTGATGATTTATAACAATGATTCCTCTTAAGTAACTATGTAGATGTAGATGGCTGCAGTATATAATTTGTTTTTTTAATTGGTAGAAGGCAGTAATCCTCACTAGTTTCATACTCAACTTGTATTTCTTTGTAGCTTACGTGGAAGGTCGGGAAGAGGGTGACAAGGGAGCACCTAATCATCCACCAACTCAGGTTGTTGTCATTTGATGTTCATCTTTATTTCATGTTTTTAATTGGGTTCGATAGATGATGCCCATCAGTTATAAATTAGATATATGCCCGATAATGTGAAAAAATCACCCTTGTTAACATACGGAAATCTCATCTATGCAAATTGCTTTGTCCTATTTCGATGCTGGGAGTTCAATAACACACTCTTTTTGTAACGGTTAAGATGCAATCTTCTCTCTGATGTATTCTGCACTCTCATCTAATTGTTCAGTGTAGTATTAATTTTATAGCTAATACTGTATACTTGTTCAGAATGTAATTGACCTGACAGAAGAACACCTAAAGTGAATCACCTCTGCTTTGTAGTTTGTAGTGGGGCAGAGATTCGGGTAATTGAATATGAAATGTAATGGAGTGGTCTTTTTTCTGTTGGTCTCCCATTTTAAACTTAAATATGTGTTTCTTTCTCGTATCTTGCTAGATATCTGCCCACACTTTAGTTACAGTTACTAGATAGAGAAGTCGTTGCATTTGAAGTGCATGTATGAGGAATATAATAGGAGAAGTTGGAAACTTCTTGCCTTGTTGACAATCGAACTTGTGTCTTCCCAGTTTTTTAGGACAATATATAAATGCATTGGCAGGTGATGCTATCATCCCTTGATAGTCTTATTCTTATCCAACTATTAATATACTGAATCTTGCAGCAATGTTGATCTCCAAACTACCAGATTCAGTCTCTTTCTGGTTTTCTGTTTGAACGATATTGTTGCATATGCAAGAAACTGGGAGCAAGGCTCGCTAGGATGCTGTTTTAATCCATGCACACCATCACTATTAATCTGTTTATGTAAAAGCAATGTTGCAAATTGATTCATTTCACTCTGAAAGGATATAACTGAAGAACACAATGCAGGATTTTTTCTTGATGCCTTCTGGAAAACGAAAACGTGAGGATGTTCCTCCACAGTATCATTCCGGTGGATACATCCCCCAGCAGGATGGAGCTGGAGATGTTTCACCCGAGGTGTTGAAGGTGAAGTTTTGATTCTAAGCCACAGACTAGCAACAATTATATTGCCACTAAGTTGACACAGAGATTAAGTTGAACTAAGCCTCCAGGCACTTGGTTGATAGAATTCATAGTTCGTTGATGAACCCCTATATTGGTCTTATACTTTCAAATCATTATTTGAGAAGTAAAAAATTTTTAACACAGACCTTTCTGGATTACGTGGCTGTCTAGTTCATCTTATTTTTATACCTGTGGGTGCATGGTTCATCACATGCATGATGTATACCTTCTATACTCATGGGGAGTTTCTACAGTAGACCTTATGTCTAGATGGCTTTTTCCTTGTTTGGGGAGAAAATAGATTCGAGGTTTCCCGATATGGGAACCATTTTTGTACTTACAAGAAAGGTAATCACGCATCCATGAAATGCGTATTCAAGGGAAACGCTCGTAACCTTAATACACATATTTGAAATGTGTAACTGGGAAGACAAATTTCCGAAATGCGTAACTAACTTTACCTCATAGGAGTAATAGGAAAATTCTCCCCTTTCGGACAGAATGCACTTTCACATGTTAATATGGTTATCTTGTAGAAGAAGAACATGCAAGCATGGCTTGCAACAATTGATAGCCATTATTACCATGGAAGATTAGGGATATGACTTTGGTCTGTGATGATTCACCTGCCTTCACTCTGCTAACGGCTTCAGTGAACTGTTACGCATTTCAAACGTGTAAAACATTTGTTTTCTTCTATTTTTAATTGTGACTTCATACTTTTGGCAGGTGGGTCCAGGGAGCATTGCACAAATACCTGTTCAAGAAGGATCACTGTCTTGTAGGATTCCTCAGTCAGACGGACCCATACCAGATCCATATGATGATGCGCTTTCTACTCCCAATGTGAGTTTGCCTCTGTGAGAGTCTTATTGGTTGTAGTATTTGAACTTGCATGCAGTTAAATGAAGTGGATCTTTGTAGGAAATGATAGCCACCTGTGTGTAGTCATCCATTGTTTTGCTCCTATGCAATTTTCTGAGTGCGGCCCTGGGATGGGGGGTTTGGCTTCTGTTGTAACTTGTAAGGACTTCATTTAACTGATTTTTCTGGGCCTCTTTGGTTTCAGAACCAGTTGCTGGAGGCTGTGAGAATTTGTATTTATTAACAATTTTTTATTCTATGCCAATGTGTTAGATGTAAATAGAGGTTTCAATCTTTTCTCAAACTATTTTCGTCGCTAAAGTAGCACGCTTATTTATCCGATAGATAGAACATACTAATATGTCAAGGATATCTTTTGTAGTTGTGTGAGAGTTGATTCTCACGATGGCCTGATAGAGACCTGAAGTTTGCATGACTTATCTTTATGTTAAAAAATAGGATTACTCAACACAATGACGAACCTTTAGTTTTCAGATTGACTTTTTCATAATTACTCCTGTAAATTTATGGGTTAAATATGGCCGATGTTGTTGATTCCCTTTGTTGTATCACTTAGTATATCATTTACATATTTCATTAACTCTGATTATTAGACTCTCTCTCTCTCTCTCTCTCTCTAATACATCTCTCTCTAAATGAACCTAATTCCTTGTTTGTTTCTTAAAAGATGTACAATTATCAAGGAGTTATCAATGAAGACTACAACATAGTGAACACGCCTATGCCCAATGGTAAGTTGTCACCTAAATTGAGTGCCTCCATATGCCAGAACTGTTAATCACAGTTGTTAATGTGAAACCATCTGCATTTCTAGAGATGCAAGCAGCAACTCCTCTCGTTCCAAAGGAACCTGTAGATGATGATGACGATGAACCGTTAAATGAAGATGATGATGATGAGTTGGACGACCTGGAACAGGGGGAGGATCTAAACACGACTAATGATCTGGTTCTAGCTCAGTTTGACAAGGTACTGAACTGAACCTGTGAAATCTTATTGTGTACTCTGGTTATTTTCCAATGATAGTTATCTCATTCTGTTAGCGGTATCCTCTCGATATTCTCATTGATATACTTGTATAATATACAGGTGACAAGAACCAAGAGCAGGTGGAAGTGCACACTGAAGAATGGCATTATGCGCGTAAATAACAAAGACATTCTGTTCAACAAGGTTATGATTCCTTTGTATGTTCCTCTTCTTTGTTCATTACTCACGTGTGTATTTTATCTGTAATGGTTTGGGCATTGGGCTTTTCACCAGGCAACAGGAGAATTCGACTTTTGATTCGTTGGAGAGACACTTAAGCTGGCAGATCTCTCAGGCTCCGGTTTCAGTAGAGAACATGAATATTCACATTGTATTTGGTCTCTTTCTTGTATGAAATGGAAAAAAGTGAGAGGAAATGTTTCGATGGCCGCAATGTACAGAAGGGAGAGTTTATAACTTGAAGGATCGCTCTATAATTTCATTTTTGTGTACTCAGTCGGATATACTATGTTCCTGATATCTTCCATCTTTTTTACATTTCGATTATCTGTTCAATTTTGTGTATGTGATTTTCGAAATGTAGGTGCATGTTAAATATCTAACCTTTTTTTGCTATGTTTAAATTTTTGGACTAATTTTGTATCAATCCACAAATCTTGTACCCGGTAAATATCTAACATAAAGCAAACTACAAATCTTGTACCCATCTTTGGGATTTGTGTGTAAGAGAAAAGTTGTACTGCAAATCATACAAATGATGCAAAAACACTACACTTCTTGACATGAAAAACACTACACTTCTTGACATAAAAAACACTCGTTGCCCAGAATATATCGATCCAATTTATAGGAGAGTATATACAATTTGGCAAAGATCCAAAATTTGAATATACATTCTTGTCGTTGGAAAGTGGCGTTTCCAACTTCAGGAACAAGAGAAAATCTATACACTTTAGTTGTTTAGTATCAATTGGTGATCATCAAGCATCATTCTGTGATGTATTATTCATACGCTCTGCTCCTCGTCCTCGTCTACAAATCCGTGCATGTATCTATCGTAATTTGTCATCTCAGCCGGTTTGAAGGGTCTCTCCCCCAGCACACGCACCATGTCCTCTTGGTGAAGAGTTTCCTTTTCCAGCAACAACTCAGCAATTTCAGCCACGTGTTCCTTGTGTTCCTCAATCAACTGAACTGTCCGTTGGTACGCTGTTCTAACCAATTTACGCACTTCAGTGTCTATTAGATTGCCTGTTTTGCTGCTATAGGGTTTGCTCATCGCATATTCGTCATCCCTCTTGGGGAAAGAGAGAAGCCCAACTTTGTCGCTAAAACCATACACCGCTACTTGCGCATACGTCATCTTGGTGACCTTCTCCAAATCATCCTGAGCCCCAGTTGATATGTTTCCCAGCAACACCTAGAGTTGGACAGGGACGTAATGAATGTTTACAATGATGGGAGTAATGACTGTTTACAATGAAAAACAATATTATTCCACACAGTTACCTGTTCAGCAGCACGTCCACCAAGAGCCATGCAAGTCATATCAAGAAGCTGCCCTTTCGTCATTAGACGATTGTCGTTAGGAACATACTGAGTAAAGCCAAGTGCACCAGTACCACGAGGAATGATAGTGACCTTCAACAAAGGTTCCGCATATTCTAAAAACCAACCAGCCACTGCATGACCTGATTCATGATAGGCTACAATCCGGCGTTCAATTTTACTTACAACCTGTTCAAGCACAAACAAGTCAAAACTATCCATTATTTTTATCATGATAGAATTTTGCTATTCAAGACAAAATCAGCTATCTTCAACTTACCATATTTCTCTTCTCAAGACCACCGACTATTCTGTCTATAGCTGAATCAAAATGTTCCATTTTCACCATTGCTTGATCAGATCTAGCAGCAATTAGAGCAGCTTCATTACAAACATTTGCAATATCTGCACCTGCAAATCCAGGAGTGAGGGCTGCCAGTTTCTGAGAGAAGAAAGCAGGTTCATTGTCAAGTTTAATATTCTTCAGATAGATCTGGAATATTTGCTCCCGACCCTTGATATCTGGCTTATCTATGCTAATTTGCCGATCAAACCGACCAGGTCTCAACAATGCATCGTCTAAGATATCTGGTCTATTAGTGCCACCAAGAACGACCACATCAGCAGTTGTTCCAAATCCATCCATTTCCACAAGCAACTGGTTAAGAGTGTTTTCTCGCTCAGCATCACCACCGGAACTAAACATCCCTCCATGTCCCCTTGCCCGACCAATTGCATCAATCTCATCTATGAATATGATACTAGGTGCGCATTGCCTTGCTTCTTTGAACAAACTTCTAACCCTGGATGGCCCAACTCCCGTATACACCTCCATGAAATCAGAACCAGATATGGACAGAAAAGGCACCCCAGATTCACCAGCTGTAGCTTTTGCTAGGAGCGTTTTACCAGTCCCAGGAGGTCCAACCAACAGAGCACCCCTTGGGATTTTGGCACCCAGTTCCTTGTACTTCTTCGGGTACTTCAGGAAGTGAACAAACTCCATAATCTCTTGTTTTGCTTCATCACAACCAGCAACATCTTTGAAGTAAAGCTGCAGAAAAGAGGTCATAACCATAATGTTCAGCATTACAGACTAGCTCCTTACAAGGAAAATGTAATAGCAAATGAAAAACCAAGAAGGTAATGATGATTTTATTAAGAAAACTTAAGAGAAAACCTTTTTGTCTCCCCCATGTCTAAATTTAAAGTGAGTTTTCCCAGTGTCAAATAGTTTCTTAGAGTCAAACGTTCCCTGACCACCATTTTTGTTGCCACCACCTACTCCGGGTCCAGATTGCATTTTTCGACTTGCAAAGAGAAATGCTCCCAATAATAAGAGATTGGAAGCAAACTTCATCAGCTCTTGGCGCCAGACCACTTCAGAAACATATGTAACAGGTACATAATCATGTGGGTGTATGCCCAATGCTTCTTGGGCTTCCTCCAATTTTTCTTCAAATGTTTCAGCACTTCCAATGTTGAAGTAGTATTTATATTGACTTGGAATTATTGCTTTTGGCTGTGTGTCACTAACTGGAGTATAAAATTCAGATCCTTCAGCTGAATCAGCTCTGCTAGAATGATTTTGCGGCGAGCTTCTTACATAAACTTTGACAACAGATTTATTTGAAATAACAATATGGTCGACTAAACCTGGTTCCAGAAGATTAACTTTGAACTCTTGAAAACTAATCTGCAAGTTAATAATGAAATGAATGATAAGTTAATACATTAAGATAATGACGACATTGCACAGAAACGGACCAAAAGAATTGGTATGAGGAACCCCTAAAGTAAGCCACCTAATGTGGCATGAGTAACTGCAAACAGGACTGGTATGAGGAACATAATTACAAAGCAAGTAAAGATCGAAATATATTTTCAGTTAACAACCGAAAGGCGAGCCAGGACAGGGTACAAGAAACTTTAAAAAAAAAATCACAGACTGATAGTAAATACTAACTCATATGACCTTCAGCTGCTTAGTATTCACAGATGGATAGTCAAGACTTTTCGGCATGTTTGTTTATGTTTATGATTAAGGCAATAACTGAGATCTAAGGCAAAACATAGAGAACAGACTCATATTCCTATAGTACTTAACTTGAATTTTTTTCAGTTATATGTGAATGAAGAAATCTAGAACATCCTTATTCTGCCAAGAGCATTCAACAATGAAGAATTGCATATTTGAAGCTTAAATATCAGGTTTAATTAAGTCATTCTATTCTCTATGTCGTATTAACAAATAATATTGCACTAACTAGAAATTAAGCTAATTGGATACCTGTTTCTTTCCCCTCGGCTTTAATGGCATTGCTGGAGAGAACATCGCAATAGCAATCAATGAAGCCATTATACTTTGGACATCCATGGTAAATATCATTTTGCTTTTGCCACCATCCTCAGATTTCTTCCCTTCCTCTAAAAGATAGAATAAGTTTAATCAGAATACTAAACTGAGAAACTTGTCTATAATATTAAAGACAATATTCAAACTGTTAAAAGTGTGCAAGCAAAAACTTCCATCCCAACACCCGAAGCAATTTGCATTAATAACCATCCATAAGAACAGCAATAAATATCAAAATGAACTCAACTCCCAATATTTTCTTTGACACAAGAAAATGTGTTTTAACTGGAGAACTACTTGAAGAATATTTGATGTTAGGTTCCCTCAGTATGATTAATAACTAGTCCACCAAATTTCTTCCCATACAAAATACAAGCGACACAACACAAACATTAGGATTCCGATTTCTGCTCACTCTTTTTCGGAATCTCCTTCTTGTCTTTGGGATGAAAATTCTCGGAATCTGCACAAACAGGAATGAAGATTATAAGCTATCAACGTCACAAAAAGTAGAGTCAGTCAATTCGCAAGAAACTGTGTCCTTACTCTTCTTCTTTGGCGCTTTGCTACAGAAAAATCGGTTAATTCCGGGATTGCCAGAAAAGTATTTAAAATCTGATAGAGAAGCCCTAGGATTCGAGCCTTTGTTAGCTCGAGCCGCAGCCAAATAGCCTCTCAGAAACTCTAATTTTCCCTCAAAATGATTGAAATAGCTATTCAAACTCTCTTTATTGCAAGTAAGGGACCTCCTCTTACTAACTCCATTGATCACATTCTGCAAACGCACAAAAAGACCCAAGATCACACTAAAATTCTGGAAAAAAAAAAGAATCGAAACTACTTATAAAAAAAATAAGAACACGGAATCGAAATCTTTTTACACGGAGATAATCACATACTCGGTAACGAGAGGCGCGAGATAGCGAAGCTCCGATTCTCGAATTGATCATTTTGCAGTTCCAACGATTCGCGCCAAATTTCTTCTTCGTTTCTTCCTTCAATTTTTCGAAAAAGTTGAGCGAGAAACTGTTATTTTTGAATTTTGTAGTTGGAAATCAAATATCAGCCGGTCGGGTCAATGACCCGAATGTGAAGCGGTTGGGTCAAATTTTATTTGTATTTATTTATTTATATTTTAATATTGTGATTAAATGAGCAAAAAATAGAAACTTGAGATCATATGCAAAATTTGAATTGTATTTAATACAACAAATAAAGTAGCTACATGAGTTACTCCGAGGATCATAATCATATGCATATGAAATTGTGATTGCACTAATGTTTATAGTAAAAGGCACATTTTAAAATTTAAATAGCAGCATGTTATGTCGAATTATTAATAAGCATTGAAAAATATTTTGGAGTCTTAAATTTGCCACTCAACAAATTCGTAATTTCGAGGGGTGGGGATGATAAATATTGTTTTGTAACACAATTTCAATTTCAATAACCCTTCTTGATAATCTCAATTCTCAAAAGGGAGAAAATCCAGTGATGAAAGTATTGTTGAAAGAGATTGCGATGCAGATATGTTGATTACCACGACAACTTCAAAGGACATAGATTGATTGGGACTTAAGAACTAAGGACAAAAATACACATTGGAGGGTGTTATATCCCACATGCAAGAGTTGAAGTTTGGAAGCAAATCGCATTAAATCTCGAACGATGGCTACATCTCCTTGACGATGATTTGATCATCTAAATCATCCAAAAACAGTAAGTACCTACATAACTACACTAGTAACACAAACCTCAACATTAGTAGTAGTACCATCCTAATTCACACCATAAACAACACAGATGACAGACCCACCCTTTTTATTCCAACATCAGCATGCCTAAAACACTTGTTCTCCAATATAAATGTCCTAACATTTTCATAACATCATCTATCAACATCGTTATTGTGTAGTTTAATCTAGACTTTGCTTTCTAAATTAATAAATAAATAAACCCTACACGAGGAAAAACAAAATCATTTAAAAATAACGACAAAAGCACGTTAAACTCGAATCATAAACTCTGAATTAAAAATCATTAAAAAACATAAATTAGTAAGCTCCTAATAAAAAATTGGTCAGAACTCGCAAATTATAAACTCTAAATCAATGATCAGACGAAAATAGAAGCCCTAAATAAAAAATCATAAATCAAAACTCAAAAACCCTAAAAACATTCCTTCGCAAAAACTTGCATGGGACCACCCACTTTCATTCATTTTTTACTCTCTGCTCTTAGACAAGAGCACAACACCCACATCTATGCTTTTCCGCAAGGACATGCTCAAGGGTTCCATCATTCTATTATTCAATTTAAATAAAAACATTTCCACAATATTAAAATGCATTAAAAATACCCGAAATACTATTACAAATTACAAAAAAAAATTAAAAATTACATAATTAAAATCCAAAAATTAAAAGTTAAGTACATAATTAAAATCCTAAAAATTAAAAATTATATAATTAAAATCCTAAAAATTGAGATTGAGAGAGTTGTTTGGTATAGTGTCAATTTTTTTGTGTTTGAAATGGGAGTATTTATAAATGAAAGTATGAATTTTGGGGTAAAAATAATGAAAAAAAAAAGTGTGAAAAAAATAGATATAATTTATTAGGAAGTTGGAAAATATTTTTTTTATTAAATCTGATTTTTTTAGATTTTTTTGAATTTTAAAAATAATAATAAAATAAATGATAAACCAACGACCAATCAGAGCATGCCACGTCGGCTGCTCGTGCTCTTGCCGTTGGTATGGACGTGCTCTATGGAGCACGTCCGTGCCAACCACTGGCAGAGGCAATTAAGGGGGGATGGTGGTTCCCCAAATTTTTTCCTTTTTCACTACTATTATTATATATATAATTGTATTAGTAATGTATCTTATAAAATTTCCAAAAAATAGCTATGAATATTGAAGGAAGAATTATCTAAGGAAATAAAATAAAATATAAGCTTGCTTCCTAGAGATGGCTTCTCTTCTTTTGACAAATTAAGTGTACTCAAACTTGTAAGTTTTTATCCTTCCAATTTTTCAAGCATTGATTTGAGGTCTTTTGATTGTCAACTTGTTATACTCATGGAGGATATGAGAAGAGATAATGACTTTCAGAATTTGTAAGATCTTAGTTCTTTTTCAATGAAGCTTGTTGATACAAAGAGGGATGTGGCTTACCCCCAGTGGCGGAGCCAGAAATTTTACTGTGGGGGGCCCATACGAGCATTAAAATTTGTTGATTGTTTTCAGTGCTAATGACACGAAAACAACTCGGACATAAGCAATATAAAAAGCCAAGCGTGAAAAATGGATGATGAATTTTTTTAGAGTATAATACCAATTTTACTAATTAAATATGATTTTATATATTTATTAGATCAAAGAGTTATTATTCCAAATTTTTTATAATAAAGGAAATAATATTAAAATTGATTTTATTAATAGTAAAAATATTTATAGTCAAAAGAATTATTTTCTACTCTTAAATTTTGAAAACCATCTCTTACTATTACAATTTAAAATGATTTATACAAAATTACAGATGAAAAAAAATTAACAAAAGTTTTTAATGTAAGAAAATGAGTATAAATGAATATGAGAAAGTAAACAAAAATACTAATTTGAGAAGAAAGAAAAGCAAATGAACTGCAAGCATAAATCTTACTAAATGATGATTCAAAGTTGGAAGGAGCATATATTAATTAAATATGAAAACTGGTGCTGGAGAGGGTCGAACCCAGCACCGCGGAAGCAAGTGACCGAAAGTTAGACCAACTGCACTAGAATGTTTATATGTTATAACCAGCATACAAATATATATATAGTAATTCTAAAAATGGGTGAGGGGCCCAAGGGCCCCCCTGGCCCCACCGTGGCTCCGCCCCTGCTTACCCCTTTGTCTTTTTGCTTATTAAGTTGATTTTGATTCTTCCAGTTGCTACCGCAAGTGTAGAGAGAGTATTTTCTGGAATGACGTTTGTAAGAATAAGTTGCGAAATAGAATTGGAGATCAACCCGATGATTGTTTGGTGACTTACATTGAGAAGAAAAATGTTTCTACAAGTCTCTGATGATGATATAGCCCATCGCTTTGAGAAAGTGAAGACTCGTAGAAAAATAAATTAGATGTTATGTATAGTTTTTGGCTTATTTTATTTTAAAATACACGAGTTAAAAATTGAATAATATTTCAAATATTATTTTACCACTATTTTCTATTTTTTAGTGTTATTTAATTATTTATCATACGACTCGTACCCCCAGATGACAAATCTTGGATCCACCACTGGTGCCAACGACAAGAGCACATCAACGGACAGTAGGGTACCGTCGGCACGGACGGCGTCCTTCCGCAAGAACACTCTTGTGGATGCTCTTAATTAGAATTGTTTTCCAACACTATCGCGACAATAGATGATCACTTTCTTCGACACATCACTCCAAAATTTGAAACGCCGGATGGGAGTTCACTATTCCTGTCCCCATCACGTAAATCCCTCACAATCGACTACCAAACTCGATGTCTTACATGTTTTGTGCCTAATGACACCACCCTTTGTTTGAACTCAAGAAAATCAGCTAAACTGTCATTCCACGTCATTTAAATTAATATGTCATTAATGTGCAATTGATAATTTGACGTAGAATTCATATTAGTATTATACATCTATTTGAAATTTATGGAAAAAAATATTTTAAAAATTAATAATATTAAGTGTTAGACATTTTTTTGTGATAATATCGTTATTATTACAATCACCAAATTGACTTATCATAATCTAAAATTAAATCTAAGGTTAAATTATTAGAGAGAGAGAGAGGCAGAGAGTGAGAAGGAGAGACCAAACGACAGTATAAAACTCACAGCTGCAGCAAGTTTATCGCCGGCTACATCACGTGCTCTGCAAATTCTATTCGCCTTTCCTCAATTTCTCGATTGGTTTATTCGATTGTTTATGCTGTGAATCATATCTCTTCCGATTCACCCTTTTCTCCAATCTGAATCTCGAATTGCCCCAATAATCAGCCCTAATCCTCACTGTGAGTATCTATTTAAAGCTAGTGATTTCACAAAAATTATTCATCTGAGGGGTTTTATCGGTTTTAACGATTGGTGATTTCAGATGAGAGAAAGGAAATCGGCCAAGTTGAATCAACAACAGCCGCAGCCGCAGCTGCAGCATCATCAGAATGGTCATTTGTCGCCGTTTAAATTGGCGAAGTTACTAGATCCTGATGCTTCATGGGATAAGGTTTCAGCTCTTTCCGATTTATTGTTAGTTTCGTGACTAGCGGAGCTGATTCTGTGATGCTTAACTAGTCGATTTTAAGCTCAGTTGATCGGCTTTCAAATTGAGAAACTAGTGTATTTGATTCAGGTGTAATATTAGAAAAGTTATGCAATTTATGGATGGATGTTGTAGCTTTACACGAGGAAATCTTTTAGTAACAAATAGAGTAAAATCCTTTCTGATTGGGTTCGGTTTTCCTTAAATCCGTGTCAGGTTAATTTTAGGAGTATAAGGTCTTCTCTTTGGGAGTATTAGTTTGGCTAATTTTCTACACTGGAATAGGAAAGAATAAAAAGGTGTATCTTGTAACGTGTAGACCAATACTAGTTCGGATGGAAATTGGTAAAATTGATAGAGTGCCTAATTATATATTCAATCTTGCATATGTTTTACTAGGAAACCTTTAAATGTGTTAAATTAAGTCAAAGAAAAGACAGCTAAGCTTTTTAACCTTGGTTTTATACCCATCCTTTTGGAAATATCCACATTGGGTTTCTGTGTGTTTATGCACAGTCATCCTTAATGAATGTGAGATAGGCCATGAGAGATCCTAAGCTGGCCTAACCTAATTATGCAATGAAATCGATATGTGAACATGTGAGAGTCACAGGTGGTTATAGCAGGTTCGAAAATATCCGATTCTTTCATAAACCCGACTCTTTATGGACATTGATCCACTAACACATAAAACATCTAAAATTGTCATTTTAATTTAAGTATAACTGCACAGTTCCTAATATCAGTGATCAATACACAATCAATTTGGAAAGTCATCTGATAATTCCTAGTTGTCCCTTGAAACTTTGAGTTGCCTATGTTAGTAGTTGATACAATTCATTTAGAAAGTCTGCCACTAAGTAATTATTTGATCTGCTGCTCATTGCAATTCAAATAAAATCACTATTACTATCTGATACAGGATCAGCTTGGTGACGTGCTGCATTGGACTCGGCAAGCATTGGGCCTTTTTTGTGGATTAATATGGGGTGCGATTCCTCTAGTTGGGGGACTCTGGTTTCTCCTGTAAGTACTCTCATCTGAAATCTCATTTCTCTCCGAGGTTGATGGTTTCTCTAGGTTGGTTTTAGATTCCATACCATAGCTTTAAAAAGTTTACCTACAAATCCGGTTGCAGCATGATATTGCTGTCACATTTTATTTTTAGTTAGTATAGTTTGTAAGATATAATTTGCCTCATTACATGCCAAAAGAACCAAATTAGTCCATTGAACTCATGTTTGTATAGTATCTTAGAGGTCCTTCATGTTTATAGTATATATTCAGTGTCTTGACACCCTGATAAATAGGATGTTCCTAAAGATATGCAGTCATTCAATTAGATGGGGATATCCTGGTGTTGTTGCAGCCAAAGAAAAGTAATTGTTTGTCAGAATTGCAGTTGCTTGGAGAGTGGTTGAGTTTGATGGTGCTGGAAAGTAGATATGAAAAAAGAGAATATGGATTTGGAGAGGACCTAGGGACTGGTGTGGGTTGTGGTTGAAATGGTTGTAGAAAATGAGATATGGATTAGGAGTAGTGTTATTGTGTCTATTATGAATTGTGGACTAAATTAAAAACCGGTTTATTCAGTAGGGAATTTGTTCCATGTTCTTGATTTTATTCTCTCTTCTATTTTTTCTTCCTGATTCTGGATTCTTTTCTGTCATAGTTGAAAAGAAGCATTAGGACCATGCCTATGTTGCATACTTTTAGCAAACTCGCCGTTGTATCTGAAGAATATTTGTTATTCTCTTTGTTGGTGTGTCTGTCACTCTGTGTGTGTGTCAAGTGTCAACGAATTAGTCCCATTTAGCTTCACAATTTGTATAATTTCTGTAGACAATTCACCTTTTTTTGTTGTGCCATTTTGTGCCACTTTTGGTTTTGCATTCATGTTGCATGCACTCCTTATGACTTAGGTTAGTAAACCTGGGCGCAATCTTTATGTACTTAATGGCTGTGTGTATGTTTAAGTTTTGTTTCTGCACCCACATGGTAAATATGAATGAATATTCATGATCCTCTAAGATACACTACAATTGCCGGAAGTTTGAATTAGTGAACTTTAGAAGGGGCCTTTAACCAAAGAACTCCATATATTTCTCTGGTTGACATTAATGACGCTTGAAGATTCCATGGTCAGTCTCTATGAAGTACTCCGTATTACACATCCTGGCATTTTCTGGTTGATGGCAAAGCCAAAAAGTTTTGTGTGTTAATACTGTTGCTTACAGATTTGGAAGGTTCATGTTATAATGTAAAACTATGAAGGTGGCTATTGACAGAAAATATTTTTCCAACCTCAAATATTAACAATGCAAGATGCAATTTAAGGGGAAAAAGGAAATGGTTAAAAAAAAGAAGATAAAGAACTTGCTAGCTGGGTGAATAATTGTATGGTGTTGTTTGTTAAAGTTTGAGCAAGAAAGCCAAATTTGTAATGTATAGAAGTATTAGTACGTACGTATTCACTTGGTGCACATGAAATATCCTTCATTTTCATGATATCTATTTTGAAATTGAAATGCAGGTTTGCAGCATTATCTACTGGGATTATCTATGCATATTATGCCATTGTACTAAAAGTTGACGAAGAAGAGTTTGGAGGCCATGGAGCCCTTCTTCAGGAGGGACTTTTTGCTTCTATATCCGTCTTTCTGGTATGATGCACATTATCCTCGTGTTCATTCATTGCGATAGGATTTTTTCAAAGTTGTTATTCGCATGCTACTAACACCAATTTCCCTGCTGTTCAGCTCTCGTGGATTCTAGTATACAGTTTGGCACACTTTTGAGTCTTGTCCGCTACTTGGATCCCGATGCGTTGCTTCTCATATGCAGAAAACGGGAATCAGGCCTTTTAGATTTGATGTGTTATGAAGTGATTGATGAACCTTCTATGCCTTGAACTCATCTTAGGGAGTCGAAGACTTTGTTGTATTTGTGGCTGTTTTATCAGCTTACAGTATAGGCTTGTCTTTTTTCCTTATTATTCTTGTTATTAAGATTTTGTTTCTCGTTTAATTTGAGGTAGAATTTCCTGAATCACACTCTGTGAATGCCACGGAACGTGACCAATTATTATTTTCTATAATAAAACATTCACGGTTTTTAGTTTGTTTATTTGTCCAGCTAGTTTATCATTCTATAATAAATGTCACATCACATGTATTACGTATAGATTAGTGATGCTATTGTTATGTACACGTGATGAACAATTCCAAATCATTTGATACTATTACGAATTTACGATAATAGTACTATGCAATTTAATTGTATCAAATTTAAGACTCTTACCACTCAAATGATATTATTCCAGCGATTTACATTCAATATATCTATTAATCTAAATACTAGTAAATAATTTTATAATCTTGGGAACATTTTATAAATTTTTCGAATTTGCATTGGTTTATTTACAATTTACATACAGTAAAAACTAAAAACCATTTTGGGAAATGCTACAGCCTACAAGCAATAATTAGTAACTTTACTAAAATACCCTTTTTATTCATGCAATACGAAGAAGTAAGTTTACTTAAATACCCGGCAACACGAATAAGTAAATTTACTAAAATACCCTCCTTCCCTCATCTTCTCCATCCCTCACTAGTCTCTGCTGCACAGCCTCTCAACTCTCAACCACAGCATCAATGGCGTGTAGAGTTCAATACTCCATTCACAACAGCCTCCGTTTCTTCTCCTCCTCCCCATCCTCTCTCAATTTCCTATCCACTGCAAGACCCCATAAAATTCGCTTCAGAAATTCCAAGTATTTCTCCATTTCCAAGGGCGCACTCTACTGCACTTGTAACGCCGCGTACACTTCAAATACGGCCGAACCATTCGTCCTCACCACTCCGCTTTATTACGTCAATGCCCCGCCACATATGGGCAGCGCCTACACAACCATCGCCGCCGACGCCATCGCCCGTTTTCAGGTAATAATTCAACACTGAAGTTTTATTTTTTTTAGCTCTTCATGCTTCTAGGGTTTTTATGTTTTCGATTCTTCATAGAGGCTTGCTGATAAAGTCATAATTCATTAAAAAGCTAAAGTTATAGTGCATTGAATATTTATAAAGTGTGCTATTGATAGGGGTTTACAATGTGCAAAGTGTGTTGTTAAAGGTGATGCTTTCAAGCTGGATATTTGTAGTGCTACAAGAGCTGCTACTGGAAATCATTTTCCTATATCTTTCTGATTAGAAAATTCAGTGTTTATGTGATTACTGATAAGATTTTTATTTGAACTGCAGAGGCTTTTAGGGAAGAAGGTCGTATTTATAACTGGCACAGACGAGCACGGGGAGAAGATTGCTAATGCTGCTGCTGCCAATGGTTTGAGTCCTATCAAACATTGTGATTCTGTCTCACAAGCTTACGGGGCACTGTGGAGAGAGGTATCTTCCTTCGTCTTGTTTGATGTATAGTTGCTTACAGGTGTACTTTTGTTTTAAATCCACTGTTTGATTCATCTTCTTGACAGCTAGACATATCTTATGACAAGTTCATTCGCACGACCAATCCCAACCATGAAGCAATTGTCAAGGAGTTCTATTCTCGGGTTCTGGCAAATGGTGATATCTACCGTGCTGACTATGAGGGACTGTACTGTGTAAACTGTGAGGAGTATAAGGTATTTTCTGCTGTTGAAACAAATTTTCATGCCAGTCTCTTATTCAATCATTTAACTTGTCGCAAAAAGTTGAGTTTACATGCTGTTGAGCCCGTAGCTTTACCTTTGTGAATCTGTAAATCTGAAGGATGTGAAGGAGTTGTTGGAAAATAAGTGTTGTCCTGTACACCTCAAGCCATGCCTTGACAGGAAGGAAGACAATTACTTCTTTGCATTGTCGAAGTATCAAAAACAGCTGGAAGAGATTTTGGAGGAGAACCCTGATTTTGTACAACCTTCGTATCGTTTACACGAGGTGTGAAGTTATCAAAAATTATAACTTTATACATTTTAAGGTGTTGTTACTTGTGTCATTCTTAGAAAAGTAAGGGTTAGAACTTAGAAGTCACCAACTTCAACATTTCTACAAATTTTGCATGCCTTTCTAACAGCAACCCCACACTCTTTTCAGTTTATTGCATTACAACTTTTGATCACATTTTCATAAATTTGCATTTTGCAGTGATGCTGCAGTGACCTTGTGATAATTTTCTGTAAATAGTCCTATGCTAGCTTCATTTTCTTGTTAACTCTTGTTTTCTTGATAAACTCTCTTAGGTGCAAGGTTGGGTCAAAAATGGCTTGAGGGATTTTTCCATTTCTCGAGCTTCAGTTGATTGGGGCATTCCAGTTCCTAGCGATGCCAAGCAGACTATATATGTATGGTTTGATGCTTTGTTGGGGTAATTTGTTGTGCCTTATGTCTCAATTAATCATGATATTCTGTTGTGTAGAAATATATCAAATATGCAAGTACTTTGTTAATCTGTTTGCTCTGCTTTTTCTAAATTATGATGTCCTATTGTCCTGTCAAACAGTTACATATCTGCTCTTTCAGAGGGCGAGGAGCAGCCTAGCTTACAAAATGCAATTTCCTCTGGTTGGCCTGCATCACTGCACTTGATTGGCAAGGTAGTGTTTTACTCACCTGCTGCTTATTTGTATTTTATTGTAGGTTGTGGGGATGGCCGGATGGTATAATATTATGTACAAACCATTAGCAGCTTATAGCCCTTTTATTCTTTCACTACTCAAGAAACTAATGGAGACTAGAGTGTTCCAATTTAAGTGGAGTTAATTATAATTTATAGCTTGAACTTGAGGGAAGTTCATTTTATAGCCTTAACTGTGGAAATTATTTATAAGAGCCTGAACTTTGAGCAAAGTTCATTTTATAGCCTCAACTATCTACAATATTTTATAATAGGTTTAAGTTTGTTGAACAATTTATAGCCCCAACTATTGATAATATTGTAAATAGTCTGAACTTTGTTCCATAGTTTAATTTATAGCCTGAAGTCATTTTCCAGTGCCAAATATGTGACTAGGACAATCAATTGTTGGCTTGTATTTATTATTTTCCACAACATATCCGTCACCAGAAAACGACTTCGGGCCATTAATCAAACTGCAGGGCATATTTCACGTTATGAAATGAACTTCACAACAAAGCTCATGCTATTAAAAATATTTTCAATAGGTGAGGCTATAAAATGAACTTTGCTCGTGTTCAAGCTATAAACTATAACTAGCCCACCTAAGTATCTAGGTGACCTGGTAGAGCCAGACAGGACAATATTCTTGATTCGTGTTCTGAGTCTCAGTGCATGTATTTGTCAAATAAAGTCCCTCATTAGGCAACAGCATGGCAAGAATAATCAGTATAATATGATTAATAATTCCGTTATATATATTCTTGCCAATAATTTGCCATGTCTAAAGTATTGTGATAATACACTCTCGTGGGAATTTTTGAAAATTTTTTAGTGTAGCAAAATGATTGATTTAAGGATATTCAACATCAGGATGGTAATTGAGGTAGACGGTTCAAATTTAAATGCTTGACCCTTTGAATTCTTGATCTTTATGTTATTAAGTATTCACAATTAGCACTTCCAATTTTATGCATTTTAGGGTTATATATTTATGGGACGGAGGGAGTACTAAGGAAATGGAATTGCCCAGGATTACAATTGTTCTATGAAGTATTCATTACATAACTGACTGGCGCCACTTATATGCAGGACATATTACGGTTTCATGCAGTTTACTGGCCAGCAATGCTGATGTCAGCAGGAGTAAGCCTCCCAAAGAAGGTTTTTGGTCATGGATTCTTGACAAAGGTATTGATGTTAATACCAGATAATAAAGTGTCCCTGCCTATCTATGTTGTGTTCCTTACTTTTTCAGTAATAATAGTTTGTATGCATTTGAATCATGTCTTTTTCTCATTTAGTTTATTTAATTTAACAATGGCCTGAATGTGTTAGGATGGCTTGAAAATGGGAAAGTCACTGGGGAATACCCTTGAACCTACTGATTTGGTGCATAGATTTGGACCTGATGCAGTCAGGTATTTCTTCCTTAAGGAGGTGGAATTTGGTAATGATGGGGACTACTCAGAGGAGCGTTTCATCAACATAGTTAATGCAAATCTTGCAAACACCATTGGTACTAGTTTGGCTTCTGCGTACATTCACAATTGACATTCCTGCCCAATTTCGTTTACTGGACCCTTTTGTCAGGAGTCCAACCATATGATTCTTTTATAAATATTGTGTAAAATTGAACTTAGTTGAGCATGTCAATTAGCTAAGTTTGGCTATTTAATGAAATAAAGTACAGACTTAACTTCTAAATGCAGCACTGGCATCTTAAAAATGATTCTTGAATCTATGCACACTTACACATTTGAAGCCTTGTGGTGTAAGATGTATATCTTGTAGAAGTCTGATCTTGTCTTTCCTCCAGGTAATCTTCTTAATCGTACACTTGGACTTTTGAGGAAGAATTGTCAATCCACTATAGCTGTTGATTCAGCAATTGCAGCAGAAGGAAACGCACTCAAGGATGCAGTGGAGAAGCTGGTAAAGTTCACGTACAACAAGATCTGATTTTGGGAAATATGTGGAATCAATTACCATTACTAAAAAACTACTGACATATGTTTTCTGTTAATAGGCTATATTCTATATATAACTGCTTTTAAAGGATATCATGTAACTAACAGTCATCCTTTTTAGCAATCTACCCAGTAACCACCGAAACTGCTTCATTCTCAGGACTAATTTACTTTCCCCATTTTATTTATTTATTACTTAACGTGGCAGTTTTCATAGCTAAAGCTAAAGGTTTTGTCCTTATTTCCAACTCCATGTAGGTTGAGAAAGCAAGACAGCACTATGAGAATCTTGAACTGTCATCAGCTTGTGCGGCTGTGCTGGAGATTGGTAGTGCTGGAAATGTATATATCGATGAAAAAGCACCATGGTCTCTTTTTAAGCAAGGGGAGTCTGGGTTCACAACTGCATCCAAGGTTTCTTATCTAGTCATATCTATATTTTTTTATGCTCACTGTTTTGAATATCGTGATTCTGATCTCTTCAACTTGTTTCAAAATTAAATCGAATTTGTATATAAGTTGGTTATTACTAGTCCCCTTCTTATCATTTGTGCATTAGTCCACTGCACTAGATGTGTAAAATTAATGAATCCGCTGTGTAATTTACCACATTGGAAATCAAAAGCAAAATTCCATCTCTAGGACTAGTATCCTTCCCATGGAAAATTTCATTTGTTTTGTGAGTTCAGTAAATTACGCAGAGTGATTTTACATAGCAGATTCAGTAATTACACAGGGACTAACGAACTAATAATAAGAATTGGACTTATTGAACCCTCCTATATATATGAATACTGAATTATTTTTATGTGAATAGGATCTTATAATTGTACTGGAAGCCATGAGGATTGTGGCAATTGCTTTATCCCCAATTACTCCGAGTCTGTCTTTGAAAATTTACACCCAGCTTGGCTACTCTGAGGACCAATTCAGTTCCATCACTTGGGTCAGTCTCTCTCCTACGCACAGATACTTTTACCTGTGTTTAAATTGCCTTCGATACTATTTAATAATAATTGTTTGCAGAGCGAAACCAGATGGGGTGGGCTGAAGCAAGGCCATGTCACAGCTCCGCCAAAACCTGTTTTCTCGAGAATAGACCTTGAAACTGAACCGACCAATACAACTGATGATACTAAGAAAACCAGCAAGAAAAAAGATAAGCAGAAGACACGAAAGGCAGTTGAGGCCTAGAGATTTTGTTAATGGAGGATGGTTTAACATTTTGATTTGTCCAAAGCTAGTACATCAACAGTATATCATTGTAGTTGAGCTGATGAACACTGCCACATCTTATCGGGCACTTGTCCTGGATTATCAGAAATAAGAAACATCTTTGCTGGGATGATGTATTTTTTTTGTTATTATGAATAGAACAATGGCGTTTACAGCTGTCTTCTCGTGTGTGTGAGTATGCACGCAGATGTTCTGAATTTGTATAAGAAAACTAGGAGAAAAAGTAAATGAATAAATGAAAAGGAACACGGCAATTTTTTTATTTAGTACTTTTATAAATAAGTATGTAGATTACATAATTTTGGAAGCAGAATACAGTTAAATTATATAGGTGATGGAGCACAATCATCAGAGGAAACTGTGGTGCTTGAAGTGGGAGCATACGCGGGACTCCCTGCTGCAGAGACTGGACCAGAAGCTGCTGCACCTGAACTCTGAAGCTGGATAGCAGAACGCCGAGAGCTTGTTGTCTCAAACTTGCACAGGTCAGCCAGAAAGACTCCTAAAGGTATGAAGCAAATACAAAAATTATCTTATGCTGTAACTTATTCTTTTGTTTTCCTTCAAATGTGCAATATTCAAATTAGGTTTGAAGGTGGTGACTTACCTTCTGCTAGAGCCAAGTTTTGGTAGAGATCAACAATGTTTGGGCAGTTATAGTAACACTGTGGAGAACAGAGTTTGAGGGCGAAGCGAGTCTCGAGGAGCGAGTCGGAGGAGATGCCGACAGACTTCCTCTCAAGCCCACATGCACTCACGCACTCGTCAGTCTCTATGTATGCTGGTGGCACATTCATGGCTATGACCTCAGAAGTCTTGCACTGTAGCTCCACATCCCCAACATCCGTTTGGAGGGTTTCCAACACGCATCTTCTCCCAGACGACGCTATGGCGAAAGAGCACATTCCAGATGGCAATTCCTCACACACAAGCTCCCCTACACAGAGAATTCTAAAATGAAACAAGGTACAAAATATATCATGCAAAACAGGAAAGGAAAAGAAAGATTTGCTCACCAGTACCAAGAGCTCCTTCAAGGATGAGAGCAAAGGCAAGGAAGGCTATCAGGCGACTCATTTTCAACGGAAGTATAAGCAATCGACTTTGCTAAGAGAAAAAGGTATGTACAAGAAACAAGAGATGGATAATTTGCTGTGGTTGTGGAGGGCAAGTAGGGGGAAGATGGGGTTTATATAGAGGAAGCTTGGCGTTGACGTCAAACGTCGTTGCTGGGAATAATTGGCGTTGAGTTTCTTCCATAGTATATTAGTGAAGGTCGAGGCAAGACATGGGTCGTCGTAGAAAACAGTTAATGCCACTTTTTTGTTTGATGCTCTATGTTTGTTGCTTTGCACAGCTGGTTCAAGTAGACTGTGTAGTGAAGAATGAATTCATCGAAGTTGTTTGATGGTATAAATGCCGGCTGTCCATTCAAATATGCTTTGTAAGAAAGACAAGTGTATTGCCTTTTGTGGTGGCGTTGTTAACAAAACAGGCCAATAGGGGAAATAGCAAATAACATCCCAATGTTTAGTCATATCACAAAAGCAACATTTTTGCATGTTATTATAGGTGTTACATTTGAAAAAGTCGGACGCTTGTATAAAATATTAGTACAAAATATTTTTCTTTTGTATAAAACATGAAATGAAAGATGATTTTTTTTTACCAACATAAAAAAAATAGTATTACAACTATTTGTTTCAACCTTAAAAAATGATAGTAATATACATTTTGTACTTTGCGTAAGGAAAAAATTGACCGCATTTAAACATGGATGACAGAATGTGTTAAAATAAAAGCTAATAAATTTTTTTGTACCATTATGTAAACATTCATATTTTCCGTGGTAACATAAAACAAAGTAATAATGGTCCGTTCGATACACGGAAGTGGAATTGAATTAGAATTAGCAGAACTGGAGTATATTTCAATTCCAGATCATTTGTTCGGTAAAAATGATATACGAAATTGAATTATGTTTAGGATATTATATGAAGTGTGTATTGTGTGTAGTATGTGTGCAATGTGAGTGCAGTGTGTGTAGACTGTAGAGTGTGTATGTGCAATGGTATATTGTGTGTAATTTGTGTGTATAGTGTGTGAAGTCGTCAAAATGCTCAATTTTATAACTATTTGAAATTCCAATCATCTACTTCTGATATTGAAATTCAATTCAATATAAACACTTTCTTTTTTAGTCTGTTCTCTAAAAATATAAACGTTTTCTTTTTTAGTTTGTTCTAAAAAATAAAAACTTTACTCTTGGAAATTTTTCTCTCCAAAAGGGGAGGCATTTTCCAACTATCACATTTTTCTTTCTATTTTTTTCTGACGTTAACAATTTAGCATTAAAGTCCGTGCCATTTCAAAAGTTTATATTTTTAGGGGAAAGAGGGAGCATGAATTTAGAATTATAAACTCCAATTCCAGTTCCACAAGCACAATTACATGATTCTAAACGGAGCTGAATAGTTTGTAATTGCAATTACCGCACATATTTTTGTAAACATAACAATTTGAAGTTTGGTAAACATATTAGATTTAAAGTTGGTTTTGCATCTTAAGATATACTCGATGAAATCAAAACTACCAAGAAAAAGATTTCAGAGATTTCAAGGCAATAGGAGTAAATTGAAACAAATCTTTAAATGCTTCACATGAAGAAACTGAAGAAATTTAATTCCCGATAAACAGCAGAAACAAATTCAAAAAACGCAACATACGCATTTGAGTTTTTTTTGTTACCCTATGTTTTTCCACTTAGCCGTTGCGCAACTGGAAGTTGAGATTACAACCACAGTCAACAGCAACTAAACCCTAAAAATAACACAGCCCGTTATCACATTCATTGAGGCTGTTTCTTCCTCAATCAATCCTCGTACTCACCCTCCTCCTCATCCTCATACTCACCCTCCTCGTCAGCCGTTGCATCCTGGTACTGCTGATATTCCGCCACCAGATCGTTCATGTTGCTCTCCGCCTCGGTGAACTCCATCTCGTCCATCCCTTCCCCTGTGTACCAGTGCAAGAAGGCCTTCCTCCGGAACATGGCTGTGAACTGCTCGCTCACCCTCCGGAACATCTCCTGGATGGAGGTTGAGTTGCCAACGAAGGTCGAGGCCATCTTCAGCCCGGTTGGGGGGATGTCACAGACAGTTGATTTCACGTTGTTGGGGATCCACTCGACGAAGTAAGATGAGTTCTTGTTCTGCACGTTCAGCATCTGCTCATCCACCTCCTTCGTGCTCATCTTCCCCCGGAAGATGGCTGAGGCAGTCAGGTAGCGGCCGTGGCGCGGGTCAGCAGCACACATCATGTTCTTTGAGTCCCACATCTGCTGTGTGAGCTCGGGGACTGACAGCGCCCGGTACTGCTGGGATCCACGCGAGGTGAGTGGGGCAAATCCCAACATGAAGAAGTGCAGACGTGGGAATGGGATGAGATTGACAGCAAGTTTGCGAAGATCAGAGTTGAGCTGGCCAGGAAACCTTAGACAGCATGTGACACCAGACATGGTTGCGGAGATAAGATGGTTAAGATCACCAACTGCAGACACACGAAAACATGAATCAATAAATGCAGTCGACACAACAGTATATGATGATACACACAACAATTATATACGAGGTCTTTGAGCAGGAGGAGCTTACAGCTAGGTGTTGTGAGCTTAAGTGTCCTGAAGCAGATGTCATAGAGAGCCTCGTTGTCGAGAACCATGCACTCATCTGCATTCTCCACGAGCTGATGAACGGATAGTGTGGCGTTGTAAGGCTCAACAACAGTATCGGAGACTTTGGGAGATGGGAAAACGGAGAAGGTGAGCATCATCCTGTCTGGATACTCCTCCCTAATTTTAGAGATCAACAGGGTACCCATACCAGATCCTGTTCCTCCTCCCAAAGAGTGACACACTTGGAATCCTGCATCGGTATATAACGTTTTTATAAGAAAAATGCTGTACGCCCCAATTCATAATTTGTACATCAAACACAAATGGTTTAAATTCGTTCATATAGGCATATAAACAAACAATTAAAGCTCAGCATTTCAAACGATTGCAGTCAAAATGTAAAGGGGATCTGGAATTTGAGAAGACTGTTAAAAATTGGAAAGGGGATCTGGAATTTCAGATAATTGTATAAAAATTGGAAATAAGATCTGGAATTCCTCACTAAGGTAGAAAATGTTTTCAGAAGATTGCAGAAAATTAAAACAAATATTTAATTTAATTAAGTCCACAATTTCAAAAACAATTAGGTCAAAAAAAATACGAGATCTGCATCTGAATCGAATAACCAGAAATTAAAGGAGAAATAATTCACGATGGCCATACCTTGCAAACAATCGCAGTTCTCAGCCTCTTTCCTGACAACATCGAGAACGGAATCGATCAACTCCGCGCCCTCGGTGTAATGCCCTTTCGCCCAATTGTTCCCAGCTCCGGACTGTCCGAACACGAAATTATCGGGCCTGAAGATCTGGCCGTAGGGGCTGGAGCGGAGGCTGTCCATGGTCCCGGGCTCGAGATCCATGAGCACGGCCCGAGGCACGTATCTCCCGCAACTGGCTTCGTTGTAGTAGACATTAACCCTCTCGAGCTGCAGATCTGAGTCGCCCTGGTATCGGCCGGTGGAGTCGATGCCGTGCTCCGCGCACACCACCTCCCAGAACTTGGATCCGATCTGGTTTCCGCATTGGCCGCCCTGTATGTGGAGGATTTCACGCATCTTTTCTTTTTTGTTGAGAGAGAGAGAGAGAGAGAGAGAGAGAGAGGAGAGCGAATTTGGGATTTGAGAGAGAAAGGGAATTAAAAATGTGGTGTGTGGAGGCTGGCAAGGGTTATATGAGAGAGAAATATTTGTTGGTATTTGAAATTTGAAATTCAAAAGAGGGAAAGTGGGGAATGAGCTGTAATTCCCCAATTTTTAACGGGTCAAAGCAACGGCTACATTAATCATTTTTAAAGTATTTTTTAAATGGGTTAAAAATTAATGTTAGTAATAGTAGTAGTATAATAAATTATTTAATCAGATTCGATAAGGTAAATTATAATTGCTGTTTAAATATTTGATTTGATTGATTCTTTAAATTTAAAATGATGTCTTTTTTAATAGTTGCTTTATATATTCAAAATCGGTCCATAAAAATAAATACTACTAGGACTCCCTCTGTTTCACAATAGTTGAGGCGGAATTTTTGGGCACGGAGTCTAAGAAAAGGATGTTGAATGTGTTAAATAAATAGATAAATAAGTAAGAGAGAAGAAAATGTAGAGAGAATAAAGTATAAAGTGAATAAAGTAGAGAGAATAAAGTAAGAAAGAGAAAAAAGTTGTCATATATGGAAATGACTCAACTATGAAGAAACTTCCCGAAATGAAAAAATGACTCAACTATAGTGAAACGGAGGGAGTACATTTTTTCAAAGTACGGATTTTAATGTATGATTTGAAAATTATGAGTGAAATAAAAAAAATAAGTGAAATATTGATAGTAAAAAATGAAAAAAATTAACTATTTTTATAGAATATATACAATAGTAGTACTCCACTTTTTTGCTAAGACAAAAATAAGGTCTCATACTATATGAGGTCCAAGGGAATATGAGTTGTCTAGGGATAAGTTTGCACATTGATAATAGTATGAAATCGAATGTCACAACTCACAGGTATTCATGAAAATTTACTCGAATTCAATATTCGTAAACAACATTAATTACAATTTGCTAAAATGAAATTATAGTGGTAAGGAGTGATATACATCCATGAAACTATAACGTTTTTGCTAAAAAAGTAGTCAAGCGTAAAAGATGGTATCTTTAAAAATATTATACCCATAGGCGTTGTTCCTTTGTAAGATTAAATCTCGAGATTAAGTATGTTTTGGTTTATGATACTGAATCCCACAACTTAAATCTAGATGGATAATTATGTGATAAGTAATCATAGCCAACTAACTCTCTCCAATTAAAATAATCTCACAACTCAATCCTATACTACCTCCGTCCCCGAATACTTGACACAGTTTGACCCGGCACGGAAATTGAAAATGTTTGACTTTGTATTAAATGAAGGTGTGTAGTGGAGTTTGGGTCCCACACAATTTATAATGTAAGGGAGGGAGAATGAGAATGGTGAGTATAGTGGCATAAACGTGTAAATTCAATGAATAAGGAGGGGCATATTTAGTGTCCATATGGAGTAAGTCAAACTGTGTCAAGTATTCGAGGACGGACCGAAATGACAAACTGTGTCAAGTATTCAAGGACGGAGGGAGTATTATATTCCGGTACTCCCTCAGTCCCGGCCTAAGTAAGACTTTTCTTTTTTGGCACGTCACAACTTAAGTGAGACGTTTCCTCTTTTGATAATACTTAACTCACAAAACAAAAATGTCTCAATTAGACCGGGATGAAAGGAGTACTATTTATTTAAGAAATCAAACACCAATTATGGAACAAAGTGAATTATACTAAATAAAAATATCTAAAAATATTCATATCCCTATTCGCAAGAATTGTCAACAAAATTGCAAGTATCGATGGATTACCTACTTTGATAGTTAAGCAAATGAATCATAATTGGTTGTTAAAATGTAGACTTCAACAGCTCTGTAGATGCCTAATCATAAATATGAATATTAATGAGCATTTCTCTTTATTTTGTGTTTTGCTTACAGCTTTCGCTAAACAAGTTAAGTCGTGCAAAACGTTGCTCTGAAATTTTAATACACAACGAATTTTATGAAATAAAGAATGTGGTAAATGGAGCTATTACTATTTATTCTTATTATTTTCTCCACATATACTATGATACATCTCCAACAATATATGAATCATGAATTCCAAACTAAATGAATTTATTATATAATCATCAACAATTTAGACAGGCTCTTTATACAGTCCCAGGAACCACATAACACTAAGAAAAAAATAATTGAAAAAAAAACAGCACCAGCCTATCTCCCTCAAATAAACTACAGCTTGAAGCCATGCTTGCCGACTGGGAGACGAAGTGAACGACAAACAAAGGAAGAATGATGACTCTTGCATAGTTAATCCTAGAAGTCAAAGGCAAACAAGCTACACTGCCAAGCTAGGCAGTGCATTAGCATGAAATATAATCACAGAGCATGGTTTGTGTTGGATATTAATGTTTTAATTGGTCGAGTATCCAGTCATAAATCAAGTCCAAGGTAATTCTATGTTCTGCATTCGTGTTCGCTATGCAAATGGTAATTCTACGGCATAACCAAGTCCAAGGTAATCTTCAGTATTCGTGTTTGCTATGCAGATGGTAATTCTACATCATAACCAAGTCCAAGGTCATCTTCAGTATTCGTGTTTGCTACGCAAATGGTAATTCTATGTCATAACCAAGTCCAAGGTAATCTTCAGTATTCGTGTTTTCTGAGTCCTAATCATAACCAAATCTGAGGTTGTAGCGTCTAAAGGAATTAGTTGCCGGAGAGCCTAATATAATCATAACCATATTGGATTGCTGAATTACCCACATTCAAGGCAGCATTCTATGTGTCATGAATAAGTCTTATGATTCTGGCATGAGAATCACTCGATGAAATCAAAAAACTAGATATGTCCAAACAACTCAGTTGCTATGTAGATCTAAAGATTTCAAACAGGGCCAAGAAGACTATGGATCAAAATAGACTGTCAGCGGGACAAGAAAACACCAGTTTTAAGGAAATGTACAAAGCTGCTCATATTTAGTTCCCAGAATAATTCTCTGAAATCCAGTTATACAACCATATTAGATAAGAAGCTTGAATCATTTTCATATCATTGATGAAAAGAAATGGAAGTAGGTTAAAAGATAAAGCAAAAGTAGATAAAACGCAAAATGTGGAAAATTAAGAAAGGTCAATATGGCAAAATTACAACTACAAGAAAACTATGCTATACCAGTTTCCAGAAAGAATGCTATACTAGCAGTAGCAAAATCTATTATGTCCCATTAATTATTTGCATGTTATTCATTGAACTGAGGTAAACACAAACAACAAATAGTATTTAAACATCTTGAGCCTATCTAGACGCTTCTGTCTCAGTCATTATCATCTTTTTTCTAAATCTTTTACAATGACATTTTGAAGTCATAGCTTATCAGATTAATTCATTTTTCTGGATACGATTTACTCGGATGTTAACAGTCACAATCAGGCCAAAGACTGTCTATTTATCACCCCATCTCCATATTTATTGTTTTAGTGATCTGAATAGTCAAGAATCTGATCTCACTTGAATCAGGAAGCACCCAACAAGGGAGAGATTATGAATTTATGAGCACAAAGGAAAAAAAACCCATGCCTAAGATGATACTCTACTAAAGTAGGAGGGGTAATTAGTTAAATCCACAAATACACGAGAAAGGATTTTATGTGAAACTAACTGAAGCCTAATATAGAAAATTTGCATTCAACTGTTATAGGAAGTTACCAGAATTGTTCAAATGTCCAGTTTGACATCCTAAAAATATTTGGATCTCGTTGCATCTACAAAAAACACAGAAGACTTGCTAGCAAACTAATTTTATTTCCATTATTATGTTGTTATAAGATAAAGTTCTCCATGCAGACAAACTTTAACTCAGCAACTAAATTATACTTCACCAACCTATTTCAGTTTTTTACCCAAGAAGTGTTTAACATAATAAAGTCCTTATCTAAGAGATCATTAAAACTGATCCATTAGACCTCTATTTACTAAACTCAAATAAAATTATGATACACTATCATTTCTATAAAAACAATGTATTCTATGTTTATGCAAATTTGGAAGCTTGTCTTCTCAAAAGCTTCCAGATCATATAGGAAGCAGGCAACCAAAGATACTATGACCCAACTCAACTTCGAAATACATCATAAAGAACACTCTAAAAAAGATTATTTTAAGAACCACTGTGGTAAATCCAACCTGATAATATTTCTTATATGAGCTCACAGAAGATTAACGTATATTAAGAAAATTTAGGTAAAAAATCACCTATCAAGTAAACTCTGCACCAACCATGTCCTTACCCCCAATTCAAAAGCGGGCAACCATCCTGCTTAACTTTCAGCCTTTTTACTCTTCTGCTTCCCCGAAGAAAAGACAGGTTGAATTGAAATGATCTATTATAGAGAAATTCCAACCAGAGAAAACAATCAACCTCAAATACATCAACTCAAGAAGAAAGTATCATTATCAGGACAAAGAATAGTCTCATACCATATAAAAAAGTTTCAAAGAATGAATCGGAAAAAAACTTTAATATGGAAAAAAAAAGAAGCAAAATCCATCAATTAATTACCCTGACTTTTATCAAAACAAGGAGGTAAGAAATATTTATCTCCTAAATAATACACCCTCTGTCCCACCTTAGACGACACATTTCTTTCTCTCTCCTACTTTACTTTCTCTCCACTTTAACTATTTATTATCTTTTTCCCAAAACATGTGCGAAAAAAATGTGTCATCTAAGGTGGAACAGAGGGAGTACTATACCTGGTTTCAAGAAAATGCAGCAATGGTAAATAATCTAGTTCAAGTCACAGATTGTCACTAATTAGATGAGTTAGTAATAGTTATTTTAATTTAGAATGTCAAATGATGATTAACACTGTGACCAGATAGAAAAATATTCTGGCCATCCGAAATTACAACGTATAGACTACAAGTTTTATAGGTGATTTTACACTTTATAGGCAGATATGAGAGATATAGTAGAGAAATCGTCTATAGGAATAAGATAAGATTAAAGTGATTTCAAAAGTATTATATAGATAAGAACTACATATCTGTAACCTACCAATTCTCGCACACAGGTACCATTTTCAGTATTAAATGTTATGTGACTGCCCTATATAATCTGTTGACTTTATTGTAATGGTATAAGGCCAAAATAAGATAGAATATAACCTAGTTTTTTAATGTTACGTGACTGCCCTATATCATCTGTTATATCTGAGTATGTGAATAAGAAAATGGAAGTTCTTCCCGTATGGTTCCTGGTTCGAAAGAAAATTTGAACAAAGGAAAAGACTGGATATAGTGGTAAAATAAATTGTGCCAGTGCGAACAACTCACAGGTGATTAATTACATACCCACAAAAGCTAGGATATGATGTCAGCAACAATAAATGCCACCTTAAAATTAATGATGGTTTTGTGTTCCTACTCGCACCATCACACAGACCAACCAATTAGTCATCACTACTCACACCATCAAAAGCTAGGATATGATCTGTCTGATTCAGCAACAATAAATGTGACCTTAAAATTAATGATAAGTTCGTGCTCCTACTCGCACCATCACACAGACTAACCAAATAGTCATCACTTAGCGTATGTGGCCCATATTCGGTTAAGGAAAAAATAAAATGCCAGAAAGGAATTAAGTAGTGGATATATAGCTGTCACTAGCCAGATACTATATCACGTATCTATTTCTTCAGTTTAATGGGCTAAAACTGAAAATTCATGAAACTCCTGCAGTGTTTTGTTTTTCAGCTAAAATTAATAGTATATCTAAAACCGGCCACCATTAAGAATATAAAAGTGAGATAATTTAGTCCTAACAATTTAGAGATATTGTCTAAACTTCCACATAGCAAATAAATGACCATCACTAGTTAGAGCGATGTCAAAAGTTATGTTATTCCTGAATGCATAACTAGCTCCAATTTATCAAAAACAAGTCGTATTTAGGAGGTTACTGAACAAAACGGAAAATGGAAAAAAGGAAAGCATGGTAGCGTATGTGCAACATAGATAAGTGGAAAATTTAAGCAAGAGCTCTTGCATTTGTTTCTAAAGGTTCATCATTTATGAGGGAAAAAACAATTCGCCTCTCACCCTAAGGCTCTTTTTAACAACATGCCACCTAGAGTCTTTTCTGTACAGTTGCAACCCAAAACATTTCAATAGTACATTGCAATACATTTTTCTTTCTGATTAATATATGCATCTTGTGTTTATTATTAAGGTTATCTTTTCCTTTCAGCAATGAAATATTGAATTTTGCTTCAGACGAAATATACTTGATTGGAATCAGATAATAAAAAAAAAAGTAATTGGCCTGCACTGATGTGATGGTGAGACCTCTGGCACTCACTTAGACAAGCTGCTGCTACTGAACCTAATTATTTGAACTTCACAAAAACTATGATTGATAGAAATCGATTCTCTCTTATCACAAGCCTTGTAGCTTAGTGGTATCCCTTGCCTTTGGACAGGTAAGCGAGTGACCTAGGTGGCTAGGTACCAAATACGTAGGTAATATGATGCAATTATGCAAATTACATCAACAAAAACAAGCATATGGAATTTGGATGAGCACAAACGACTTTGTGGCCAAGTAATAACTTGCACAAAGTAGAAATGCAAATTATAAAAATTGAAACAAGAAATAGGATATAGGATATATATTCTAATAGCAACCTTGAAAGATATATCTTCTGTATTAAACAGTCGTCTTAACAGTGAAACAAGGATAGTTTAGTGATAGGCAACTCAGCATCCAATTAGCTGAATTATTTTATAGGACAAAACTGTAATTAAAATGCTTAAAGGGCATTGATAGCTGATACAACTACATCCAAAATGCTCGGTGACCTATTTGTTTCGATGTAAGCAGCCTTTTTAGCATTGAGATTTCAAAAGTGGGTATTGCTTTATGACCATTTTAACTAAATGGCAATTCTTCTTCTCTGGAACCTATTCTTTTGGCATTTACTAGCAATTCTATTTCCACTATACTCATATTGTGAGTCTATGCACAATAAAATCATAAAATATAAATGGGTAATATACAAACCTATTGCAAGTTATCTTCAATTTTCTAAATTAGTAGAAATATGAAAAAGAAATTTAATCCAAGGCAACAGGCATCTAAAAATCATACTCCAAGTTTGGACTAGATCCTAGAGGTGTCCCTTTAGATTAGGGTTGCACTTCAGACATTAAATCAAATAGTTTTAAGTTCGAATAGAAAAAAATAAATAAAGCTTAAGTTTGCTACCATGCATGAGCAGCAAAGCATCCTTGGTTCTTTAAATTCATCCATACATCCTTCTATATCTAGATTAGTTTTTGGGTGGAAGCAAGAGGTAGTCTTACAATTTTAACATAAAATTTAATCACCAGTTTCAGATCATTCAATTCAGGAAGCATATATGTATGCTAAATACTTGAGGCTTAGTCCATCATCAAATGACATAGGGTTCCCATTCTAATACATGCTGACATCAGTTTCATTAAAAGAAAAAGAGACATATAGATCTCTAGCACATATGTTATTGTTGCACCAAGTGCACTTTGTGAGAAGATAAGGAGAAAGTTTTCAACTTCAGACCAAGTTTGCTCTGGAAACCATGCTGATCAAAGAAACAAATGAAAAGGCTGTTATAGGATATGTGATCACGCCATTAGGTATTCTGATAACACCATAAGAACTAAAGTGCAATACATTTTAACAAGCATAACAGAACCATCAGAAAACTATCCATGCTTGGAAAGTAGGGACTTTGAGAGTCATAATTGACAAACCTAATTGCCAAAAACCTTCAATCCTGAAACACTCCAGACTGAAAGCAGCACCCTGAAATGATGAAGCTGAATATAAGAAAGCTTGTCAAATTCGAAGCATATCACATACAAAAACATAGAAATAGAAATCTGACCAGGATAAGATTTCCAACAAAAAAACTTCAACCAGGATCAATGCTTGCTTCCATGGCCAACAGTGCCCACTTTTCTAGTTCTGTTTCCTCCTTCATGTATCTTATGGCCACCAGGAGCTCTGTGCAGCAAATATGAAAATTGATGATAAAACTACACAGCATTTAGCTACATTATGCAGTATGCAATTTCAGATTATTATTACCTTGGCTTTTTGTTTTGCAATTTGATGCGTTTAACCATATCCATAGTCATATTCTGGTGCTCCCTTGTCTGAGAATGCATCTCCAATCCTTCCACTGTTTCACAATCAAACTCACAAATCCTGCACCATCCATTGCTAATAGGTTTCCTCTTCCTGGACTGATCAAACGAATCCAATCCACCCTGAAAGAAACCAATAGCATGTGTGACTAATGAAAATGAGTTGAAGTTAGGCAACTCCTAGCAACCAGGCAATTTTGAACTTTAACGCTTACAGAGAAATGTACAGCATTTGGCATTCCATGGAACGGATAGTTGTTCCTCATGGGTGGCTCCCCGAGATGTTGGAAACTAGGCAAATCACCTCTTGCAGACTGAGAGAACGGAGGACGAGGAAAATTCCCTGTAAGTTCTCCTGCACGGCCATGACCAGGCAAAGGACCGGGCCCAGCAGTCTCACCCATATTGAAATGACCAGACAAATATCCTGGGCCTGGAAATTTTCCCTTCATCAAATGGCCAGGTCCTTCAGGGCCAAAAACATCATCTGCACCAATTTGGTTGGGGTGCAAGTCAGGAGCCATATGCTCACCATACCTATGATTCCCATGATCATCAATGTCACCTCTTCGTAGGTGACCAGGCAAAGGAGGAAACCTGTCGTCACGAAATTGATTTCTAACCAAATCAGAAGAGAGATTGAAAGACCTGGATCCTTCTCCGAATCTATGTGCTTCCCTGGAATTATGGTCCTCGAAAGCTGAATTGCCACGAGGGAAGCTTGAGGGGCCTCCAAATCGACGGGATGGCGAGCCAGGATAATCCCTGCCAGGACTATGATAAGGAAATGGCTTTATACGATGGCCAAATTCAGGCCCGGGACCAAACATATCCCCATGCACAGGTCCACCAGATTGATCATGTGGCACAAATCTTGAATATGGGCCTGTAGCGCTGGGATCCAACTTAGATACAGCATCATAACTATGCCCATGGAGTGGTTTATCAAGCAACGTTGGTGCTGCATTTGAAGATGGGGAGGATCATCTCTTAGAAGAGTGAAAAACAAACAACCTGAATATTACAAAGGAAACAGAATTTGAACATCTTTTCAATAGTTTACCTTGGTCAAATGTGCGGGTTGGCTCCTTGGACATTTGATTTGAATTTTCATCTCTAGAACCAAACATAGAAGGGTCAGGAGCTGCACCCCCATTCATTCTAATATTCGGCTCGTCGGTATGAGATTTGGTGAGGGAGCGCCATTCACCAGAACCTGGCATATGATCGCTCGACATTGGCCTAACATGTTGGGAACCATATTGACTTTCAAAGGGAGGTTTTCCCATAGTCCCACGTGTCTCAGATAGCGATTCAAAGCTCTTAGGTAGACCACCCAGATTTCCCAGCACCTTCCCTTCACTTAAGTTAACTGATTGCCCGGCATGATGCAAAGCTCCTGGACCTTGCACCCCAACTGTTGATGAAGGCTGCCCCTGCCCTTGTGCTTGAGACCTTTCTTGGTGGAAACCATGAGAACGTGGGGGTAAAACATTCCCTTCTGCACTGGAGATAGAGATATCTGAGACAGTTTCATTACCAAAATTTCCAGATGATATTCCAGCTGTTTTTGACAGCTTCATGACAGTTTCAGGGTCTGCTTGCTTCAGTGGAACAGGATCTAACAATGTCCGGACGTCTTCTTTGCGGTTTTCATTTTCCACCCCTTCATTTGCTTGTTCCCTCAAACCCATGAGATCACCCTTCTCCTGCTTGGTAACAGACTTCACTGAACCATCCTTTGCTGAATCATCAGCATCCTGGACCAGTGTTCCATTAAATCCGGTCCCCATTTCCTCTTTCAGGGAGTCACCTTCAAATCCTTTTTCAGCCGGTTCCTTTTCAGGAGATCTAATTTCTTTAACAGTTGCATTCTGCTGAAGTTCGGCAGGCTTTGCATGATTCTGATTTTGACTGATAGATGACTGAGTTGAACCTCCATGGGCAGGTCCAGAATGAGTGGAAGCACCAAAACCACCAGATGTCATATGTTGGCTTGGAGGAGGTATCCCCTGATTTGGCATCAAAGCAGTCCCAGGATAGTTTTGGGATTGTTGTGGTTGAGGGGGACCAGGTGGACGCATCTGCATCTGAGATTGAATATGTGGCTGTTGAGGGAGATGTCCCTGCTGGTGCAACTGACCTTGAAATGAGGCAGCAAACTGCTGCTGTTGAGCATAATTATGAGGGGGTCCTTGTTGTGGCTGCATGACAGGACGATGCTGAATTGGAGGGGTAGGTTGTTGTCCATGAGGTAGAAACTGCTGGTGCGGTGCATGAGGAATGCCAGCTACCTGATTTTGCAGCGGCACCGGTGCAGATGGCTGCTGCTGGGAAAATGAACTGTGAGATTGGGGTGGCTGTAAAGGTGTAGGTTGCGGCAGGGTTTGAGCATATCCTTGAACTGAATGCATAGACCCACTAGTCGGATATGGAAGCACAGCATGCTGCTGTGGAGCTCCTGTATGCATTTTCTGAGCTGTCTGTGGTGGTTGGTATGAATGGTGCCCACTTACAGGACGAGGTGGTGGATGCAGAGCCAGAGGAGGGGCGGCCGGCACTGCAGGCTGGTTTGTTTGAGAATGGAAAGCAGGATGTTGAGGATGTGACTGATAATGTTGTGCTTGGGGTTGACTCTGAACATTTGACTGGCTTGATGGTTGCACATAGCCTTGAGTTTGAGGATGCATTTGGGGTTGTACATGGGAACCTTGAGGATGATGAATCTGCCCTTGACCTTGCTGGTGTTGAGGCACCTGTGCATGCTGTGCAGGAGGCCGCGTTCCTACTGCCTGGGGAAACTGAGGTGGCTGTGGAGGAGGTGGTGGTAGCGCCTGCTGAGCAATCTGAGTTTGAGGTCGATGAGGTTGTTGCTGTGGGTGAATCTGATAGTTTGGAGCTAAAGATTGACCGGGTGCATTAGCCTGGGCCTGCCCTTGAGATGGAAGTTGTGCCTGAGCCTGCGGCATCATTTGGAGTTGAGGCTGAGGTGGTGGTTGAGCCTGCAGTTGCAGATGAGGCTGTTGAGAAGCTTGACCGACGGGGTTGATCTGTTGAGGTGGCTGAAGCTGCAGCAGGTGTGGTTGTGGCTGCACTTGGGCCTGGGATGGGGCTTGGCCTTGCGGCTGGGGTGGCACTACAGCCTGGGAGTAGACATGAGACTGGTGTTGACCCTGCACTTGCACCACATGTTGCTGGTACTGTTGAAATTGTTGTTGCTGAGGAGGGTAATAATGTTGCTGCTGGTAAGGATCATATCCCGAGTATTGCTGATAATATTGTTGATACTGTTGTTGATACCACTGATCTGGTGCTGGCATAGCAGCAGGAGCAGCAGGAGGGACATTTGCCTGCAGATTAGCATTTTGCCCGGGTAACTGTGTCGCAGAAACATTTTGAGGATTCTGGGTCTGAGGTACTCCTGATTGAGCAATAGTCTGGTTCGCTACAGCAGTAACTGCCATCGGTGTTGTGACAGATCTGGTTACGCCTGATGAAGCTACAGCCTGTTGCCCATCATAACCGCCCTGACATTGAACCTTAATATCAGAATCAAATAATTATAATAAACTATTCTCAATAGGAATGTATGTGCATATTTACTTACAGGGCAAATCTGTGCATGATCTTGCACTTGACGATGGATAATCTGGATGCCACATCTGTTGCATATAACGGGAGAATTTCCAAAGGAGCACCCAGCACAATGGGATGGGCAATCAGATAGAGTACCCTCCCATGAGCATCCACTTCGGAAGTAGAGGCAGTGTACCCTAACTTTCCCAACCTTTTCGGCTAGAGCTTTGTCAGACTCTGCTAGAGGCTGTCAATAATAAACAATGTTAGAGAATGAATGGTAACAATATCATTCATAACAGTCATTTCAGATATAACCTTGGAATCAGGTTCTGTCACCAGGTATCCATCATAAGGGCAGGCCTTGCTACCATTTGCAATGTGCACTAAACATGCTTTGCAGTATAGGTGGGTACATTGTGCTTGAAACGCTTCATTAGGATAAACAAGCGTTCTACAAACAGGGCAAAAGTATTCCCCTGGATAGGAATGAATATCAATTATGCACTCGATATCAAAACCCATGGCAGCTCAAGCACCAGATATGCACCAAATATGCACCAAAAAGCTCTGAAAGCCTGCATTAGCATATATAACAATTAGAAACAGCACATACTTATGTTACCAAAATGAAATAACTGTCATCAAGAAAAATATCCGGTAGATAAGGAACTAATAAATGCCAAGAGTATGCGATGGGCACGTGTTAAAAGCAAAGCAAGGGGCAGGTGTCAAAGGCGAAGCAGCAGGCGCGTGTTAACAGTAAATAAGTAGGTGCATGGCAGGAGCGAAAAAAATCAGGGCGCGTGCCAACGACGAAGAAGCAGGCGCGTGCCAAAGGTGAATCAGAGGGCCAATAGAGTACGTTAATACCGTTTCCATATCACCATACAAGGTAGCTAAAAATGCATGAATACAGAATCATAACCCAATTGTTGTCACATTTAAATCCCAAAAACTATGACACCCGATGTTAAGGTTTAAGACTTATCAACCATCAAGTAAATTACGTGCCACGATAATGGCTGATTCTTTCAAGTCACCAAAGAAAAGTTACCCATTCTTCAGCGAGACAACTCACTGAAAAACACTTGAATTCTTAGCTAGGGCAGATTAAATAACATACTGTAGTTCTCTACTTTGGTGCTACCGCATCTTTCCCAAAAATTCATGCCTATTTTTGTTAATCAGATCCGAATTGTTAAGGAAACATCAAGCTAAAACGATTCTTTCTTAATAAGTTTGCACATGCAATAACTCAAACCAAGAATCAAGATCACCTATCATTTGCTGTTTTTCTTAATAAGTTTAACGCATGCAGGGAAGGATCACAGATGAAATGAATTAAACGTATCGATTAAATTGGAGAATGTGGATGTTTCTGTTAAAACCCTCATTTCGAAAATTGAAAGAAACCCCAAAACTTCCGAGCTGAACATTGAATTTACTTGTGTTTTGTTACCTCAAACGGATGTACAGTAGCACCGATGAAACGACGGTAAGATGCAGAAGCCGACGGCCAGTGAGAGAACGCAGGGAGCGACGATGGAGAGTGAAGCTAAGAATGAGCAGAGTAGAGCAGAGGTGTTATGCCTAGGGTTTCCCCCCACAAGGCTTATGTATACGTTTTACCCCCAAAAATATTATTTCAGGTACCCCTTGATTATAATAAATTGAAAAGTCACCCCTATTTTCTAAAATCTCAAAATCTCATAATTCCCATTGAGCAATTATTTCTATATATTTAAAAATGGTCTTATTTAGGAAAGATGAGAGATTGAATTGATGAATTATGAGAGAAAATTTTAAAAAATAACAAAAACAGTGAGTGAAATTTTATAAATAAAAATGAAACTAATTTTGATGGATGAACTTAAATGAAAAGGTTGGAAATTATTTTTAATGGATGACAAAAGTATAATTTTTTGTTCATATAAAAAAGTATTATAATTATATTTTAAGAATAAATTATACTCCCTATGCCTGTGGTAATTTTTATGGTATAAACTCAATAATTTTATATGATTGTCACGGTAAATAATTGGTGAAGTATATATCTCTTAAAGTATATTTTGAGATTTAGTTCAACATTTTTCATCCAATCCATCAACTAGCGAATGTGAGAATGTTGTCGAAAAGAGACATATAATCGGATGAAAGAGATGGACTCTTTTGCCTATATGATGATCGATGAGGATTTGACAGATTTTTCCAATTTAATAGTGCATGATGGTGATTTTGCAGTGTTCCGGATTATTTGTGTGCTTGTGACGGTAGTGATTATATATCTGTGTGTTGCACTTATGATTGCAGTGATTTGACCTATATATTGTGTTTGTACCAATAGTGATTCTACCTCTATGACTGACGACCATTTTGGTAAAAACATGATTATTTGGATAACAAAAAAAATTAAACTTAAAAAACGCTTATTTGCATGTATAAGCATCGTGTTTATAAAAATATACTTTCTCGGTCTTACTTTTACTGGAGCATTTCATGTTGGACGTATTGGAGCAATAAAGTTTTGCCATAAATAAAAAATAACTCAACCACATTCAAATAGTCCAAAATTGATTACAACTCAATTAGCGTTGCGGGCGGAGGGGGGGCATTTGCTTATCATTATTTTCTACTTATTCATTTTTGCCACCATTTATGTTTGTTCTCGCTCTAGAATTAAAGAAAAGAAAAAAGATATAAAGGCACGGAAAAGAGAGGAATTGCCACCATTTATGTTTGTTCTCGCTCTAGAATTAAAGAAAAGAAAAAAGATATAAAGGCACGGAAAAGAGAGGAATTGAACAAGCAAGTAAAGAACAATAAATTAAACACCCTCTTTTAATTTGAACAAATACAAATATCATTATTAAATTTAAATTTGTAGTAAAATTAAATGAAATTTTAAATCCTCCTTAATTAAAAAATAGGCCATTAACATTAAAACATTTTGCCATCAAATTACCCCAAACAACATTTGCCATCTAGGAAAGAGATAACAATATTTTTAGTCCGTCAATTTTGTTATAGTATTATTTGTGGATCTTATTCATTTTAAAATATTATTGCCCATTTCTAATTTTTAATTTAATATCCCTGTAAGAAATTTTTTACTTTTCTTTTTTTTTAATGAAAATATCCTTCAGTCCTTAAAGACTATTTATATCGTATTAAAGTTTTATCCACCTACTTTTTCTTCATCATCTCTTCTTGTATCAATCCTCTCTATATCTCCTCTCTCTTACATCTTCTTTATATTCTTCTCTCTCTTATTTTATATTCTTCTCTCTCTTATTTGTTCTTTAAGATCCTCTTTTTCTTTAATACAATAATTTAGCTAGATAAATGGATACATATTGTTAAGGAGAAAGACAAAATGCAGATAAGAAAGGAATGCAGATGAGAGAGAATCATAAATTAATAGTAGTAATTATTTAATCTGAAGCATAAAGAAGAGATAAGAGAGGGGGATAAGAGAGGGGATAACAATTAAAGAAATTTGACAAAAAATAGTTCTTAAGGCATAACGACATTTTGGTCTATGAAAATTTTAATGTATGAAAAAATACAGAAAGTCTTTCTATCATTATTACATCAAAGTTCAAAGATTTTAAAGTATGAAAAAATACAGAAAGTCTTTCTATCATTATTACATCAAAGTTCAAAGACATGTAGTAATATTTTTAAAAATAGTGACCACAAATTCTATTGTAACAAAATTCAAAGGATGAAAATGTAAGTCCTTCTTTAATAATTATAAAACAATGAATTGTCTTAAATTTTTAGTTAAGAACCCAAAAAATAAGAAAATGGTGGCGTGCTTAATTTATTTATGCTTGTCAGCACCTTTGTGAATTTTTTGCCACAAATATTATAATTTGACAGCTTTTTTGATAAATATGGACATTAATTTCTTGCATAATACTAATACATTGGTGTTTCAAGAGTATCCATAATTTACAAATCAAATATTCCTCTCTTCGCTGCATATTACTCCGGCGTTTCAAGAATATCCATAATTTACAAAGAATGGAGTATTCAAATTTGGAGCTTAATTTTTTATAATAATCTATCCATCTAAGTCGCATATTCTATACATAAGCAAGTGATCTTTTAACAAGGGAAATCTTGGAAGCATCACCACCAATTTCCTCAAAAACAATCAACAAATTTTGGGTGGGCTTCAGCCATGACCTTGGAACATGGTACCTACACAAACAACCATCATATTTATAAATAAAATCCTAATTCAACAATAAATGTATGATTTCAACATCATTTTACATACCATCTTTGTGTTGGCTTCCCACATCCATCTTGGCACTTTCCTTGTCGATACGTTCCTTCGTACCTACAACCGCTGCATTGCCCCTTCGCGTAGGTTGTCCAGTATCTTCCGATGCTCTGCCCGTTGATCCACACTTGCCCCTTTCCCATGCTACTCATGTCCAAAGCCAACGGCTCGTTCCCATTTGGTGCGTTGAAGTAAGCCTTTTAAACAAGAAGAGTACTCATATAAGGCCCTTTAAAGGGGAAGATGATCTCAATTCTAATATGGTGCCAGAGTAAGCCCAAGTCGACGTGAATTTGTTTAGTACACATTGTTATAGCTGGTCCTAACGTGTTACCTTGTACCACGTTAGTGGCTGTTGCCTGTTTGCTGCGAGAGATGCTTTCATCCAATCAACGGACGATATTTTACTTGGCGAATACAAGTTTATGGCTTCTCCTTTCATTCCAACCTGAAAAGCAAAAAAGGCATAAGTCTCTCATTCAAAGTTTGTGCATGGTTTAAATTACAAGCATGAGGTAAGTAAAATACAAACCTTGTAAGACCATTTTTGTCGTGACAAATCCCGTGTACCATGGTCTAGCCCGTGTAAGGTAACAGGTCCGAGGACTCCAGTGCTCCATGTTTCAAAACGGTGGCCAATGTTCTTGTATGGGAAAGAAACAATTGTGTCAGTGTAACGAAACCAGAAGCTATATAGCAAGTGAGGATATAATGTCTTTCATGCATTTAGAAGGAAAGGATTGGAAAAACAAACCGGTAACCCCACGTTCACACTAAGCAGCGCGACGCTGTTTACTCCAGCGTGAAAATTGGCAGATTTCGAGAAAGTGAACTTTCTGTTTTCTTGAGTTCCAAAGGCTGATCCTGTAATAAGGGAACATGTCATCTCAAGTTAGACACCGTATTTCTTGTAAGGAACAAGGAAAAGATCAAGTATCAATGTATCATCACCTAATAATTTTCCATTTACAAAAACATGCAAAGCATGGCCTGCGGAATTTACTGAGAGAACCGGACCCTGCCCTCCGTGTAGAAAAGATTCGCTCGGACTTATCTGGACACTGCACGAAGTGGTAGGCTATATGAGTTTGGTGGGGTTCTTGCAAACATCTCTCCGGAGAAGAGGGAGAGAATCGTGTGTATTTATTTACCTGGTCGTATACCATAGATAGTCGCTAGCATCTCTAGTGACATTTAATTGCTCCAAAAGACCAAAAACTGTAATTCTTGCATCACTATAGCTGGAGGATATGTCCTCATTGAATGACTCCCACGAGAGCATCGGGGCGTTTGTAGGCAACATTTTTGGCAAAGATTTTTTTGATCTCATCTACACGGTGCAAAATCCGTTTGTGAGATAGCATCAACAGACTAATTGATGATGAACTTGAGCAGAAGAAAGAAATAAGCAGAACATGTTTGCACCAGAAATATCATTTTAGCAAAAACCGGGGGTTGATGAAGTGACTTACAGTGCCAGTGTTGAACGCAACTGTCTTGCAATCGGGGAGTATGCTGATCGACCAAGGAGGCAGATCATAGTGCATTTTGTTGAATGTCACCCTTGCACTTGTGTCCCAGTGGTAATTCGATAAAAATGCTGCACAGCGGCCTGACTTTGTAGCAAATACGTGCGCCTGGAGAAAGAATCATTGATCCAATAGATTTCAAGAAGGCATGAAAATTCAAAAGCACGCTCCAAATGCATACAAGTTTTTGAAGATCAAATGAGAAATACGACACACCTGTTCGTAGTTTCCCAAATTCGTTACTTTAGGATCAGCGTCGACCAAAGCATGCCCACATAGCTTTATGGCCATATGAAGTTCCTTTAAATGGTTGTATTTGGGCTGTCTAGGTAAGCCTACAAATAAGACTGTAAACATCAGTACAAATTATCAGAAAAAGGTCGAACCTCGTGCTTTAGTAGCCTTCTATTACCGTATTCATCAATTGGAGCATCGTAATCATAGCTGGTTGTAATGAAAGGCCCTCCGGCTGTTCTTCCAAAGTTTGTTCCTCCATGGTACTGGTTACACAAGGTTTTTAAACACACACGAAATCGATGCGCTATCTTGACATTCTTTATACACAATACAGCTATAATCTATGTGGCTGTAAAATGTGCTAGTTTTTAGCCCAACTTCAATTCAATTGCAAGAATGGCTCTCGTGAATCGTTTAGCTTACTTACTAGTCATGATGAGTGATGTGAATCGTAAGAATTAAAACTGCATAGTGCTTATCATTCTTGATTGGTATTCACTTACCATGTAGTAGTTTATGAAGGAGCCTCCTTTCTGGATGAACCTAGCTACAGCGAAAGCCAGATCTTCAACAGGGCGATGGTGAATCGGCCCGCCAAATTCTTCGAACCTTGAGAAATCAAAAATAAAACAAAACCAATGAATAAGAACCACCATACAGAATTCTCAGTCAAGAATTGAAAGGAGTTGTGGATAAAAAATGTACCAGCCTGTCCAAGCCTCAGTCCACATAGTTGGTTTGTAAGGTTTGTTTGGGGAGAAATAGTCGCAATAAAAACCATTGCACGTGTTAATCTGTCGATAAATGGTTATGAAACATCACCAACCGCACAACTATAATGCTACACCTTGCAAGTTTGAATGATCAATGTGCAAGAAAGCAATAGGAATATAACAATGTGTTACCACTGGATCTGGGGCGTCGTCTTCCTTACACATGACCCACGGTACTCCAGTGTCTAAGCCGACAGCCATCTTTGCGGCCCAAGACATGTAAGAATGGCCAGCACCACCAAAATTCTTGCTTTCCAAACCATATTCATTTTCAATCTACATATGCAACTAGCACACTTCAGTCCAGGCGATTCGGATTGCAAATTCGGGGTATTTGAACAGTTACAAACAAAATCAAGTTCACAAACATGCCTGTGACAGAATGATTGGGCCACCTTGAGACTGAAACAGCCTCTCAGCTTTCATCATTCCAACAATTTTCTCAGTGAACTTTTGCATAGCATTCTGCAAAATTCGACATTTAGAAACTCGATTGCTTCACATCTAACCTAGATTAAGCACATCAATCTCACCTTGAAAGGTTCATTGTCAGTTCTGAAAGTAATGCCATGAACATACTTCAACCAAACAGGGAAGCCTCTGCCACCAAAAAACACACAACACACAACACACAACACACAATGAACATAACCACTACAAACACTTTCACCATTTAATTCATAAGAAAAAAAGATAAACAAACCCAAAATTCCACTCTGCACAAACATAAGGCCCAATGCGAAGATGAAGATACATCCCTGCTTTTTGGACCAACTTCACAAACCGAACTAAATCATTCCTCCCTTCAAAATTGTACTAACAAACAAGAAAACAGACAACAATTAGGGAAAAATCTCACCAAAAACATGACATATATAATGCAAAGAGAAGAATCTCACATTTCCGGGAGAAGGTTCGTGGAGATTCCAAAACACATACGTGTCAATAGCATCCAATCCTCCATCTTTAGCCTTCTGAATCAGCCCTTCCCACATCTGCATTGTGAAAAGCTTCAGCTTTATCACTCGAAAGAAAAAGGTGAATGTTAATTTCTTCTTACATCGGGGGAGCTTCTTGGGTAGTGAATGGAGCCGGAGAAGAGGATTTGTCTTCTGCCATTGATGACGAGGCCTCTCCTGTCGTAGGTGACGGTGCAAAAAATATTTGGAAACGAATTCAGCAGCAGAAACAGCAAAAAATATTTGGAAACGGCTGCCATTCTTGTTTTTTGGGAGTGTAATGAAGAATGTGGAGATTTACTGACACAAGCTTTTAAGAGCCATAAATCAAATTTTGGGGCAGCTTTAAAGAGGGTACTTTCGACAGTGATTTATTGTTATAACAATCCGTAAAATATGTCTATCTCTCTCTTCATCCACAACACACAAGACACAACACAAGTCTCTGCATTCACGTCAAGATCAAGATAGATGGGACCTTGATTCTTGCTTTTGCTTGATATTTATTATGCATGATAAAAAAAAAATTAAATATATAGGTGGAGTGATTGCGAAAGAAAATGAATATTTTGTTGGATTTTTCTTACAATTTATAACATAATTAAAAATTTTATGTATGGATCAGTTTCACTAAATTGGAGGAGTTTAAGAAAATATAGGCATGTTAGTGTGTCAGAAAATTAAGGTAGAGACAAAGAGATTATGATTTCGATGGATTTGGAAAGCTGTGCTTTTTAGGTATTTGTGTCTGCAAATCTCATTCTTTAATCGTATGATTATTAGAAGATTAACGCTTTCTTTAGACTCGATTCTCCACTTATAAAAGCAAAAGGGAATGCTTTAATGATGCTAATATTTCTTTAGATTTTTCCTCCAAAAATTTATTTTCTTTTTCATGAATTTTATATTAAGCGAACCTAAAAAAATGGATTTCATTTATCAAAGTAACAGTCACTTAAGTTAAATGTACATTTACTGTGAATTAAATGCATTACTCTTTTATATACTACTTCAAGAATTACTACTAATATCGTTAATTTTTAAATTATTTAAAATTAAAATTTGATTAATTTATTTTCTCCCCAATTTCAAATAAGTCCATCAAATACTCCTATGTTTTTCTCATATATGCGAATGCGTGCATAAAATGTTACTTATATAAATATTTCAATATTGTGGAGTAGAGTGTTACTCGACTAAATCAATAATAGACCATGGTAATATTATATCCTCAACCACTTTATTAATTGCTTAATCAAGAAGTCCAAAATTAAGATGATAGTAATAATTAGGTTTATGAGTGTTCATTTTTAAAGTACATGAGAGCTAAAGGTACTTTTTTTCTAAGAAAAAAATCAAGAAGGGAAGAACAAGGGTCAATTATATTGTTTGGCATTTTAAGATCTAGATTAGATGCGGAGATTATAATAAGAGGGCAATTAAAACAACATTATTATCATCTGTCGGTGATCAATTTCCATTTGATCTATACATATATATAAAAGGCGAGTTTTGGCCATTATTTTAAATATTTATAAAATTTGGGATAAATTTTCTAATATATATATTTTTGGGGCAATATATTCAATATTAGGAACTTAGTTTCTATCAAATAATAAATGACATCAATTTTAAAAAAAACTGCCGCATTTCATTATATGCATATTAATGTAATCAAGCTAATTAGTATACATAATTATCAATTATCAATTATTATTAGAATGCAAGCAATATGGAGCTATTTATTATAGAAATTGAATATTTGTCTATTAAATTATTGTTGATTTAATTTTCTGCATATTTCACATGTAATGTGCAACATAATTCTTTATTGTTTATAACATCCAAAATTCTTTATTGTTTAGGATGGAAAATCCTTCCGATTTTGACCAAATAATATACCATTAGTACTACTAAAATGAATTTAGACATTAACTACAACTAAATCACAAATTAATGAGCCAATTTATATGTATGAGCCGTTATGTCCATTTGTATTCACTAAAAAATTAAATTTCTAATCATAAATGGATGAAATTGAAAGGTTTTAGAATAGCCTCCCAATTCATTTGTTTGGACTATAAATATATGATTTGATAGTTTATAATTCACCCACTCGATGCTTTATTTTCTGCAAAAGTTTTGCTTGGTTTAAGGTATTCTTCTAAATTTTCAACGATATTATTTTTGTTTTTAATATATATTTATACATTGCTATTGTGACAAAAGTTCATGTTCCCATCAAACAATTTTCTAATTTAGCATCAAATTTAAATATATGTATTTATATTATTGTTATTTTTTGTTTAAAGTTCTTATATAGATGGAGGCAATCTGACGGGAGAAGATGACACTAGCAAGGGGCGATGAAGTGTTGGAGATTATGACCGGAAAAGGTGAAGCTATTGGAGATAGAGACAAGCAGATAAAAAATGTTGGGATGGATACTGAAATTCCAGAAGAGAAGATGGAGACAGGTTTATTATTAATTAGTTTTTTTATTAATTCTAATTAGTTGGTCATATTATTTACAAAGAATTTTTACTGAATTTACTAAGCAATATATATTTTTATTTGGTTTCATATATATTTTTATAATGAATTTTTATTACATATTTTTATGCTTTTAAATTTTGTATGATGATATTGTTTATAATTTCATAAAATTATTTCACTTTGTAAAATAAGAGGAAAATAGAAAATAAGTTGAGAAAAATAAAATAAATCGTGCAACGCACGTGGGTGATACGGGTGATACTAGTTATGAATAAAATGCGACATGGACTAATATGATAAGCCGTGAAGAAACTTCGCTATCTTTATTAATCATCGATTGATTAGAATAATAATGATAGGACCCTATTCCCACCCCAACACCCACCCACCCCACCCTCCACCCCCACATAGCTATATAGTCTTAATTTATTTTGATGGACATATGCTAGTTGGTATTGAATCTATTCATCATCCATGTTCCTATCATATAAATAATAGAGCTATCAAATTATTTTAGTTGTTAAGTGTTAGTTGTAACCAATTTTAATAATCGTCAAGATCCCAATAATTAATTTCACCAAAGTTCTCGCGACAAAATTATACTATACAATACTATATGTATAAGCAAGTCGAAATCCAGTGTAGGTAAAAAAAACCTTGTTTTTATGGCCTTTATCTAAAATTAACTCAGTCCAAAATATATAAGTTTTTTAATATTTTGACATGTGCAGAATTTAATGCTTGAAAGTATTAACTCTATCAAATTTTAATTCCGTTCTGATTGTATGTAAATGAGCATAAAATGGAAACTCATTAACTCGAAATTAGGAGCAATCAGGAAAATAGAAAAAGAAATGGATATTTAATTACTTATTTATAATTTATACATGAAGCATTGCATGAGGGAGGTATAGTCCCACGATAGATTGATTTAGATTTATAAAATAAAAGATGAATCTGATCCATCCATATTGATTGTTTTATTTTTGTCAAGTCCACATATAAATGAAGTGAATCGGTAGATGCATGTGTCCCACTGAATAAATAATATATTTGTCAGTTACAAAATAAAATGGTTAAATACGATTAATTAGGCCCTTACATTATGCCTTCGTATCTAGCTGGAGTATATAGATAGGATCAACATAAGAGAGAGTAGTCATTTTGTCCATAATGTCGGTTACGTTATAGTGATACTAACATCTTTGAATTGTGGTCGGATTTTTTTTGGGAATGTTTCATTACAATTATTTCTTATAAAATTTTAAGATTAATTATTAAATACAATTAAATACTACTAATGATATAGTAGATGATTGTAGATGCTTGATAAGAATCTGAAAAACTCTAAGGGAACATGTGGCATCAACTTAGTATACACACATTCTAAGTAAAGTATTCATCAAACCCACCTCCATCATTCATTGTTGTAACCTATTATTGAGCTTGCCCTACCAAAAAAAGCCAAATGGGATAACAGGATAAGCATCACGCCCACTATTCTACACATATATAGAGAGAAATTATACAGCCCCACCACGACACTGCAAAAGAGCAAGACAAAGTAAACAAGGGATGTAGCTAACTAGATTGCTTGCTACAAGAGAAGAGTAAATGAGTGGTGGTTATAATTGGATTTTATATTAAATGATCATCTTCTCATGATCAAGAAAACGTGAAGGGGAAGGATAATTGAGTACTCACTACTACTCTATCTCTCTAAAGCATAGAGAAAAGGAAATTCTTGCCACCACAAATCTCCAACTCACTCTCTTGTGCCAAATTGCATTCAATTTTCTACTTTAAGCTTTTAAAAACCAGCACTCTTTTTTGCGTATATTAGATGAGCAAATAAAAGCGTACAAATGCATGGCTTAATTTTTACTGTACTGAATGTATTTTAATAATGCTTATTTATTTCTTTTTTCATTTTAATTGTTCAACTAAATTATTATAATCAAATATAAAACAAATACACTCCCATAAAATAGAGACCCACATTTCATTAACCTATTTTTCCATTTTATTTTATAAGGTCAAATAATTGTAGAACATCTTGTAAGAATTGTATAACCTTCAAAATTAATTTCAAAACAAAAAATATCGATAATTTTTTTTAATGTATAGAACAAAATAAATAAAGTTAAATGTGTATTAAATGAGAGTGATGCTCATGGATGATTCTTATATAACGCACTCCCTTCGTACCACCATAAATGAGATACTTCTTTTTTTCAACACTCGTTTTAGAGAAATGATAATAAATAGTTAAAGTGAAGATAAAATGAAGTAAGCGAGAGAATAATACGAGGGAGTATATAGAATATTTATTTTAAGATATTCCTCTGTTGTCTAGTTATCCTTTGTAATTAAACTATAGAGGGGAGTGTTATATTGCTAACTCAATACTTAATTGTTAACTATAATTAAATAATAGCCCTTAGATATTCAAATCAAGGGCCTAGATCATCAGTCACAGAATGTGAATACGATTAATAAAAAATGTCAATAAGGTCAATTTACAACAAATTAGTTGTAACTCACTTTTAAAAAATATCACATAACTTTAAAACACATATAATTTTCTCGATTTAAATTATTTTTTCGCACAACACATATCAAATTAAAGATAATTTCATAAGGATTCTAACGAGATCTCACTTGCATATGTTCCGATGTTAAAATTTGAATTTTTTTTTTAAAATTTTCAATTTTTTCGTACAACAACAAATGTCAACATAGTATATAAAATATGTAAATATAATACATGTAGAATGTCATTCTTAAAGCAATACGTTGACATTAGCAATGTGTTGACATTCTCAAAGCATTGTGTTGATATTTTCAAAACACTATATCAACATTTTCATCCAAAACCCTAATTTGGTAGTAGTTTTTTTTTTATCTTTTTCGATTTAATTAATAAAAATGAAAATTACACGCGACAAATTTTAGACCACTAAATTTTTAAAATCTTATGATCTTAATTAGCAACTAGATAGTGAATTAACAATTGATCACCCTTACAATTACAAAAACCTAATGCCACCTTTAAAAAATTCGGCTCCTCTCATATTTATTACGCCATTGCTTCCCGAATCCCAATAAATACATAAAAGTAAAGTAGATTGAGCCCAAATTTTGTTTTAATCGGGGCCCAGATCAAAGCCCATAGTGAACATTCAGAATATGACTATCGATGTTGCATAACACAACACGATAGCTAGCACCGCCAAATTCATAGCAGACCAAATTTTAATTTTTATATGTTGAGCGTTTAAATGCACATGTTAAGTTATTCGTTTCCAATGTTTGATCAAATCGTGAATATCAATTCGATGTAGGAACAATTCTCAATATATAGTTTAATTGGAGAATTATAAGAAATCTCTAACTGAACATAGTTCATCTAGGGGGTACTTGAGAATAGTTTTGACAGTTTTTCAATCATTCCAATTATGAGATTTTAACATACATAATACTAGATCGTATGCTATTTTCAACAATACAATAACATGTCTCGAAGGAAGAATTTTGTTTCTTGCTTATATTTCTCCATTGATCTATTTGATCTATGTTGAAAGATCACCTAGATCTTTCAAATTGCATTCAATTTTCTACTTTAAGCTTTTAAAAATCAGCACTCAAAATTGAGACCCACAATCTACTAACCTATTTTTCCACTTTCCTTCACGAAGTCAAATAATTGTAGAACATCTTGTATAAGAATTGTATTACTCAAAATTAATTTCACTTTTTACTCTTATTGTCAACGGAATCGAGTTCTAATTTTTATGAAAACTGTAAAATAAAAAATATCAATAAATTTTTTTAATGCATTAAACGTGTATTAAATGATAGTGATGCTCACGGATGGTTCTTATATAACGTACTCCCTCCGTACCACCATTAGCGAGACACTTCTTTTTTACACTTGTTTTAGAAAAATGATAATAAATAGTTAAAGTGAAGAGAAAATAAAATAAGCGAGAGAATGATATAAAGAAGAGTACGAGAGAGTATATAGAAGAGTAAATGCCAAAATTGGTCTTGAACATATGATCATTTTACGATTTTGGTCCCATACATTATGTTTTGAATTTTTGCATCCCAAACATTTCAACTCGGATCATAATCGGTCCAAAACTAACGGTTCCGTCAAATTGTAACGGTCAACGTCGTTTAACCCTTTGACCCAATTAAGCATTTTAACATTATTTTTGTATTTTATTTTTTGAAATAAGAAAAAAATATAATTAGGATCCACCCATATTCATTACGCCATTGTTTCCCGATAAATACTCATACATAAAAGTAAAGTAGGATCCAATATGATAGAGCCCAAATTTTGTTTTAATGGGGGCCCAAATCAAAGCCCATAGTAAATTGTATTATAACTTTGTTTAAAAGATTTCATGCATGTTGTACAAAATCTTTTTTACTATACACGACGGGGCCATGAAGTCATGAGATATGCAAACAAATAGAGAGGTCGATGAAAGTGGAAAAAACGTTGCGAAGATGTAAAACTATATGAATACTACTTGCTTTTTTATTATTATCAAAAAGACAATGATAAATTATATGGAACCGAAATGTTTAGATATCCGCTGATAATTTTTATACGACGCAAAATTCGACATTAACACAACCTTTAGTCAAGTCTTATTGAATCTTAATTTAATTATTTTCATCATTTTGTTTAAAAAAAATGTACTCCGTGTTTAATTTAACTAGTATCACGCCTGTGCTATGCACAGATTAATATATTTTAAAATATTGATTTTCAATTTTAAATTAATTAAATAAATTAGAATCAATATCAACAATGAACAATATGAGTAACAAATTTAGTTATATGAGATCTATATAAATCAACATTGAAGCATAATAAATTTGAAACAAATCACATAATATAATGTTTAAACAATAAATCATGGAGTAGAAAGATAAAAATCTATCACAATAAAGAATTAAATACAATGGATAATTACTCATCGTTTTTAAACCTTCTTTATACACTACATTAACTTTAAAATTAAAATCAATCGCATCATTATAAACTAAAACCTTCAATTCTTCACAATTCGTTACTCTTCAACAGAACTCGTAGGTGAAGTTCGTCTGTCTCACCTAAAACTACAATAAAATAAAGAACAAAATCAATAATCAATATGTATTAAAACGATCATCTGTAGAGCAAAGCATAAGATGTATAAGACCCATGAAAGTACACAATCGGACAATTAACACCACATAATTTTGTGGAGGCTTCCCTAGCCATCCAAATCAAGAAGATAAAGTTGTAGTGACTACAAATTAACATCAATCAAAGTGAGAAATAGAGAATAAAAGTATTTATTTACCTGAGAATGAGGGAGGGAGGTGAATATGTCTACTGGGTGAGAATATATATAGCATAAATGATTCCATTAATGTAACTAAAAGAAGCGTCAATAAGGAGCAAATCCAAAACTCAACCTATTAATTTCACCAAAATCAAATATAAATATTATAGTAATTGTATACTATCAAATTAAAGAAAAGAATTTTAATTAGAAAGAGAAATAGAAGTACCCCAAACCAAACTTGAGGAAAACACCGAGTGGAGGAAGAAGAATAGTCATGATAATGTCCATGAAAGCTCTTCCCTTGGTCCAGATGAGTGTCCACAGTGCTCTGTTTGCAAGGCCGAGATATCTGAAAAGACCATGGTTCCTTTATTAATGGTTTTGTGTCGTTGATACAATAACAAGTCAACCTGTACTAAGCGAAAAATAAATCTTATTCCAGCTATTCCTTCGTCAAAGTGAAAAATACAAAGATGTGGAATAATTAAAGCATAGGTAAGTATACGGAACATTCAGAATAAGAAATTGAGAATGGGTCCCCAACGAAGCCACCACGTCTCCAAACGTTGGAAGATACGATAAAGGATGCGTTTGTGTATAGGATCTGTAGTAAGATGATCTGCACGCCTTGTTTTTCTCTTCCAGATGAAATAACACACTCGTAGAGGATGAAATATTCCCTGGTAACTTATGCTACAGTACCAAATCCTTAATAAGATAACATCAATGTAGATGGCGAGTTCGAATGATTTTTCTATCGGGTCTGGAGTGATCACAGCTATCGATGTAGCATAACACAACATGATAGCTAGCACCGCCAAATTCATAGCAGACCAACCCATCCTCAGGTAAGTCATATCAGATTTGCTATCGGCGTTCACTGTCAGTGCGATGATGGATGAACAGAACGTTAACACGTTCAGTTCTAGCACATAATCGTATATGTGGCGATGAGTGTATGCGATCACAGCCTCACCTGCCTTGTGTGATGGCGTGTCATCCTGCCACACGCCGCCAGGTGGGTTCACCGTGCTCTGGAATGCTATCGATGCTGTCAACATCATACTGTGAACTGGTGCTACTTTCAAACTTGACAAGACTCTTTTGATTTCATAATAACTCGCTGTTATGTTCCAAGGGGAATCATTCAAGATTTGTGTTGCCCATGGAATTCAATGTTTGGCTCTTTATTTCGATGTTTTCCACCAAATATTGTACAGTCTGTCATAAACAATAAAAAACGGGAAATGAATACAAGTAAGATGCAAATTTATTTACATAGAAAATAAAGTGATGGTTTAATTACCTCAAATTGGTTGTACCTCACAGCCAAATGCATAATTGTCTAATAGCATGCACAAGCTCTTCTCCCAACTTCTCTACCAAAACCTTCAAAGTCCTAAGCTGGCCGTGTTTCACGCACAAGTGCAGCACGGTCTCTCTGCGATGCACCCTCTCCATAGCAGGCGAAAGACTCTCTTGAAAGAGACTTTCCAGGATCTCAACATGGCCGCAATATGAACCGGGTTCATATCATGACAGTCTCGCTACCAGCAAGCCTCTGGGGCTACTGATAACAGCTTTTGACAAATCTCAACGTGCCCTTTCATGGCGACAACTTTTGGGAGTCTAAAATCCAAGCTAGCTGCGGGTGAGGTTAACGACCACTTCAACGATGGATGTTTGTCCATGCATTGCCGCTATGTGTAGAAGATTTCTCGAACATGGAAACGAGATTCCATGGACAAGATATGGATCTTCTTCAAGTAGCCGTACAAGTGTTGTGATATGGATCTTTCTTTCTGCTACTACTTCACTCACCATTCTCCCCACGCTTTTCTTTCTTTCTTTTTTCTTTTCTCTCTAGTTTCTGCTTCTCTTCTTCTTATTCACAAATTATTTATATACACATCCAAATGACATCGTTTGTCCCACAAGTAAGTTCTACCTAATTTCCTCACTACTTCGCAGTATGTTAAATATAATCTATTAAAAATAATTCACCACGTAATAAATTGATGTTCTTTTTGTTTTATTACTAAAGCCAAATCCGCATTCTAAATCTCTTTATTGACTTTACTACCATGGAGTAATAATTCTGTCCATGTAATAATTTACTCTTGGACCTACATATTGATGTCATTCACCTATTGACACCCATTTTCCAATATAATATTTTTGGCTGTATATTCCTTTTCATGCTAATCTTATCTTATAAGTGGAATACTGAATAAAATAGCATATCTACAAAGACTGATGTTATTAATTGGAAGATTAGTGTGAATTCGTGACTAGAGTATTAAGTAGGACTCAGGAAATTAAGCATAAATTTCTCTGTTAATAACTCTGTCAACGTCTAATTACAAGCCGTGGAAATGACGTACACAAATTTTAATTTTAATATGTTAAGCGTTTAAATGCAACATACAGAAAACACTTAATTAGGAGTACATGTTAAGTTATTCGTTTCAAATGTTTGATCAAATCATGAATATCAGTTCGATGTAGGAATAATTCTCATTATATAGAAATGAGTATAATCCTCTTTTGGTCCTTTACATATGGCCGTTTTTTGATTTTTTGTTCCAGAACATTCACTTTTCAAAAAGTAAGTCCAAAACAAATGAAAAATGATACCGTTCGCATCCTTTTTTGACGGCACCGTCAATTCTCGATGGTCAACCGTCAATTAGCGATATTTTGACCAGATTAGCATATTTTAATTACTGTAGCTAATTAAATTTTTTTTTTTTTATTTTTTTTTATTTTCGGGCTTTTACATTTTTAAATCCTAACTGAAAATAATTAAAATACTATAATATTAAACACAAACATCTCACAATCATTTCATTCAAATCAAATTTCTCCCCCATTTTTCTCCCGCTCATTCATCTTCTTCTTCCTCCCAAGAACCCTAACTTTTTTTCTCCATCTCTGCAACAACTAAACACCTTCGAACATGGGTCGTTCGACGTGTAGCCGGAACACCGACGTCGACCGCGACCGCTCCATCGACCGCGACCGCGTCCCTGACTTCGGAGACTTCCGATTTAGCTACGCTTTCTGCTATTGTAAGAAGATGGCGGCGCTCCGTATTGTCATCGGACAAGGCAAACCGTCGAGGGGAAAGCTTTACTTCACATGTGAGACGAAGGAATGCGGTTTCTTCAAGTGGTACGAGCCAGATCGTGATGTCGACATTACGAGCCAAATCGGGCCGCTTCATCGTCATCCTCGGTCGGTGGTGCCGATTTTGAGGAGCTTGCTTTGAATTTGACCGGAATTACGAAAAAAATCCAGAAAGCCCTAGATAAGTAATTTGAATTTGTTGTTGTGTTGCTCGTATTTGAATTTTGCAGTGATGTTCTAAATCGCCAGAAAGCCCTAATTGGAGCATCCTAAAGTATAAGTCAAAGTAGTCCTTCCTATAAATTTCTTGTTTCCATTTGGCCCTGAACATTTAAGCACATTTAAGCACACAAATTGCAGAGTTACATGTACAAAATTTTGTGAGTGTTTCCTCTATGTGATTGTTTACATGTACAAAATTTTTCGTTATGGGATTGCTTCCTCTATGTGATTGTTTCTTTCGTCGACTATGTCATTAAATTGACATCAAATTCAACCAATAAATGGATAACAAAATAAGGTAATGTCATAAGCCATTTACAACCACAAAACAATATTGTCATAATGCAACATCAACATCAACACCATCAACATCCCAAAAACCATCAAAACCTACAAAACCATCAACACCAAATATTCATTGTATTTGTTACACAACACAACACGGGTTTTAAAGTTAAATGCCAACATCAAACATTCTTCTTCTTGCTGGGTGGTTTCTTCTTCCCGGGAACAGAGACAGCTGTTGGGGATAATCGCAGCGGAAATTGCAAAAACAAATAAATCCACAAAAGAATCTATTTAGGAGATTATGTGGATCGATTCAATTTCATGCTTGAACATGTATAGACATATTATTGCGCAATTAATCACATAATTAAATTATGTTGTTGAATACTTACATTATGATTCTCCAAATAATCGAAGTGGCTCGCTACTTCTCCACGTGTAGATCTTGAAGCTTGAATATGAACGCAAGACCAAAGATCTTCTAGCCTATGACCCTTAACTCTACGGATCTAAATTCCTTGTGGGAGGAATCTCTTAGAAACTATAAGGATCTTGAAGGAGAAGACAAGAGAAACCAATACCACACAAAGAGGAATTTCGAGTTCCTCTATTAGTGAGAGGGCCGAAAATTCCAAGTGTGGAGGCTAGGGTTTTGTGTTGTAGTGTAGTTCTTGTCTCCTCTCCTTTCATCCCTATATATAGAGTTTAATATGGGCTAGGTTAGGGATCTATGGGGCTTGGATTGGCCCCCCAATTGGACCTTCTTTACTAATTAAATTATAACCCATAATTTAATATAAGGCCAATGGAATATTTCTTGTGCCACTATAGAAGAAATACTGACCGCCCATCCAATCCGTGATTACAAGCAATCCGGGTTAACCTCTTTAATATATTATTTCCCGTGTCTAAGACTTTCCATATCCATTAATTAATTTGTAGTCTGCTATAGACTTTAAATTAATTAATATCTTTTTATTTCCAAGAGTTTGTCTAGTACGAGATGTATATAAAAATATACTTTTCCTTTTCTATTAATTCTTGGATTAAATCCAAACCGGCCGGGTTTCCGAATAATAGAACTTCTCACGAACACCTCTTGGGGATATAGTCAAACCACGTAGGCACACGATTCAATGTAATAATAAAACTGACACCATACTAGTTACTAATTACTACTACCCAAGATATCAGGAATATTGGGTTACGAAAAACCCGCACCTATTGATAAGTCAAAGCAGCGTATGATTAAATAACGTGTGTCCTATATTATTACAAAGATTAGGAAATATTAAATCTCCAAGACATCGTCTTACAGTAGATAGCAACAAAGACGTGTCTATACTTTAGATCCATTCAATGCTATACCACACCAGTGTCATTAGTCATTCTCAAGGTAAAGACGACTTTCGGATGGACACTGCAACCTTTCACGATAGGTAGCCAAAGCCTATCTACAAGTTTTACTTCTACAAGGTACCGGTTGGGCCACCTACTGTGATGACCTGTTCCACGACCCAACCTTCAATGTAGAAGACTTAGACTGATTTTACTTTCCGGCGTTTTAATTATATAATTTAATATATAATTAAATACGGTCAATACCCATTAAAGTAAAATACACAGCATGAAGAAAACATTTATTATTCTCATTAAATGAAGAGTGTTTACAATATACAAGCAATTTATCAAATTCAAAATAAACTCGAAAAATGCTTTTTAGTATATATGTTCCAACAACAGCAACACTTGAGGAGCCGGGTTCAACAAACATATCCGCAACCGCACTTGAACAACTTGCCCTATTGTGGCCGGGTTGGTGGCACAATGTACAAGTCTGCTGTTCTTTATCACGATTACGCTCCCTCCTAACCATTCCTACAAATATTTTAGAAAAGAAGTGTCATTGATTAGTTGAATGAAAATAGTTCTAAAATAAAGTTATACCTTTCGATTTTCCTAATTGAATGCCTTGGGGACATCTCCTTTTGTTGTGTCCTTTTTCACCACAAAGACGACACTTGTACTCTGGCATCAGCCCCTTCCTCGACATTTTCTGGCGTCCATCCTCCCCATCTCGGACTGTGACAACTTGACGGGCTATCCTTGATGCTTTTGCTTTGACCTTGCTTCTTGTAGCTAGTTCTTCAGCCGTTTTTTTCCTTGCTCCCTTCGGACGTCCGGGCAATCGGGAAAGGTCGGGTGGAACGATATCGGGATGAGGAGTCCTTGGCCACATATCTGGTCCATGTACCGGGTAGATGATGGGTGCATACACCAATTGCAACGTCTCCGTTGAGTAGCATTTAGCTACAAAGGAGTCCACATCCTCCCCAGTCATCTGAATAGCAGCAATCGCGTGTTGGCACGGTAACCCGGTCAACATCCAACGCCTACAGCTGCAACTCCGATCTCGTATATCCACCACGAACTGCTCATTGAATCTGGTGTTCACCTGATACACCCATTCACCAGCCTCTCTCACCATACAGTCTCCAACCTTTTCCTTTAGCTTCTCAAGCTTCTTCCTTATCTTGGGGCCGACACAATCCTCCAACTTCGCAGCCATCTTTCGTCGTGTGGTGAACCTGTCCATCAAATACATACGGATGCATTCCAACATGCCATACAAAGGCTTGTCCTGCGCAAACAATAGGACTTTGTTGTAACATTCTGAAATGTTGTTGACTAGAATGTCACAATGGACCTCAAAACCAAAGAAAGCTCGACTCCAGCTCTCCTTGGTCGTATGCACAGTAAGCCACGTGTGTGCAGCAGTGTTCAGTTGTTTCACCTCCTCCATCACCTTATCGAAGGCGTATACATTTGTTGAACGGGCTGCTTCCCAAATCTTGTCTTTTAGCGTTGGAGATGGGAACACCTTCTTGAAGTTGTTGTGCATATGCCACACACAGAAGCGGTGTTCGGCTTGATGGCAGCAACTTCGGACAGCATTGATAAGACCCTGCCCATGACGAACAAAAAATATTAGCTCATAGTTAACTGACTAATTTACAATGTAATTGTGTACCTTCTGTCTATCGGAGATGAATGTCCACTTGCTCGAATCCTTGATGTCCAGATCCTTAACCAACAAACTTAAAAATCAGCTCCAAGTATCTGTATTCTCAATGGCTACAACACCAAAGGCGACAGGAAAGATCTGATCATTCGGGTCTAATCCAATAGCAGTGAGGAATATTCCCTTCCCTTGTCCTTTTAGATGGCAACCATCCAATCCTATCATACGCCTGCAATGCTGCTTGAAGGAAGTCTTACAAGCTTCATAAGCTATGTAGACTCCATTGAACTTGTCAGTTCCATCCGATAGGCGCCTAGTTGCTAGGACAACGGTACTCCCTGGATTTGTCCTCAAAATCTCTGCCCTATAATCATGCAGCCTCTTGTACTGCTTGATTGTATCACCCTCGATCAGTTTCCTCGCACGTGCCATTGCACGCTTTGCCTTTCCCACTGAAATTGTAATCTTCAACTCCATATGAACCTTCTCCACAAACTGCCCAACTGTCATCCCAGGAAATAACCTCATATCTTCCTTGAATAGTCGTGCCAAGTACGTGGCATTAGCACAACCGTGGTTGTAAGAAGCACCCCCACACTTGTGTATATCACTCAGAGCTCCAATCTGCCAACAGCCAAGTTCACTCCTATAATACAAGGAAACCGTCCAAGGACAACCTGCTTTAATCTTCTTACTCCGCAGCAACCCCTTGCAGTAGGCAATACAACGAACGTTGTCATTCTTCTTGAGCCTCAACTTCTTACCCAACTGGACACATTGATGATGTATAAGATCTGTAAAATCGGCCTTGGTATTGAACCGCAACCCCACTTCCAACCGTGGATCATTTCTGTCCTTGGTAGGCTTATATCTTCGGCTCAGATTTTGCACGACATCACAATCACCGTCGCCCGCCAAGTCAGGCTCACTGGTGTCTGAGCTAGGTGAATCACTTCGAAGAATGTCACTTTCCCCACCTTCATATAAATCACCAAGAACTCTCATGGAATTCACAACATTCTTCCATCCCTCAACTTGAGAAGTCATTATGTTGTCCTCTTCCTTATCACTTAGATCATAGTCGTTGTCCACAAATGTAGGCTGCCCCGCGTTGTCGTCATCGGAATCAGCCTTCTTTTTTTCCTTTCTTTTCTCATTGCAAGTTCCCTTTCCCTTTCTTTTTCCCTTGCCAACAACTTTAGCTTTCCCTTTTCCCTTTTCCACAGCCTCAGCCTTTCCCTTCCCCTTTCCAGCCTTTTCTTTCCCTTTTCTAGACAAATTCCCCTTGCCTTTCACAGCCAAAACACCCTCTTCCTCAGATTCTTTCTCACTCTCCACCTCGTACTCACTGGCCGAACTCTGTACTAACCACTCATCTTCACCAATTCCCTCACCCTCACCAGCTCCCTCACCCTAACCATGATCAGTGCCCTCATCATCACCATCATCAGTTCCCTCATCATCACCATCACCATCACCTGACCCCCCACCATCACCATCACCAGAACCCCCATCAACACCATTACCATACCCCTTAGCATTATCTTCCTCTTCGCTCTCACTGACTTCACTTGCGGTTAAACCATCTATACGCTCTCTATCTCTAACCGGACTTTTAATTTTCTCCTGTGTTAATTGACTAATAGGTTGTGAGCCCGTCAACACCTCACCATCACCCCCGGGGTGAATGACATATACATCAATCACCCCAGCCTTGACCCCTAACTCTGCCATTTCTATTGCAGACTTGTTGTCAAAAAGCCGCACCATTCCATCCTCGAAGTTCATCCCAGGAATCCGATAGTAGTACTCTAACCCAGTCACATCCATCCCCAGCTTCTCCAACACATCATCAACCTCGAGCTTCGACCATTTGTCTGGATCACAGTTGTGAACATATTGAAGTTCAGCATTGACATAGTTCTTCCCAAACCCTTCCTCAAGGACACCATTGTAGTGCAATCTTGTAACGAAGGTCCCATCTGCATGAGTACATGTATAATGATATCAGTCATCATAGCTAAACAATACAAGATAACATATTGGTCCCATATTTATGCTCTACATATCAGCTTAGTCCTACACATTTACAGACAAGAAAAATGGTCCCCTGTCGTCTGGTTCCCCAACACCCAGTCCACATAACATCCTTTCCAAGTGAAAATTGTATGCAGACAAATCAGACAAATAAACCCTTTCCGCATAACACCAAACCCTAAAAATTCTCAAAATCATTGGCATATACTCAAATCATACTCAATGGGACCACTTATTAAAGACAACACCATATTAAATACACCACAACCAATAAATGCAAACCCTAGTAAGCAAACATGCAATCAAACGAATTTCAAACCAATTTCAAACAACATTACCTTCTGAATAAAATTCAGGAACTGGATTTTCAGGCGGAGGAGGAGGAGGAGCTGGAATTTGAGGCGAAGGAGGAGGTTCTGGAATTTGAGGCGAAGGTCTTCTCCGTTCAGAACGACGAAGTAGATGGAGCGGCGGCTTCTGGTGAAAATGACGGGGATATCGAGCCTTCTTCGTCCTCTCAAAATCGGGGTCGCTTTCTGGAGAAGCTCGACGGTCACCGACTGAAGAAGTAGGGTTCATTTTCGGAGAAGAATTGACATCCGCGTCGGAGCTAGGGTTAGAACCCACAAATCCCGATGCAGCCGACGGTCCTTGTTCAGTGTCAGGTGGACATGAACCGCTCGTTTCAGCCTTCTTCCTCTTCCTCGCATATGAGTTTTTCACGTCGACGAGACCTTCGGTGTAACGGTGGTTTGGGTACTGCGACTTCCAACTCATGGCAACCAACAATAATCCGTTGGAATCGGTCGGAATCGGGTGGCTTTGGTCGGAATCCGGCTTCTTGGTCGGAATTCAGAACTAGGGTTTTTCTTAGAGAGTGGCGAGAGAGAAGAAAGAAAAGAGAGAGAATGTCGTTTGAAATTCCAACTTCATACTTAGTGAAAAATGTTGTTTGATTATTCATTTTCAACAATATTAAAAAAATTAATTTATTAGCAAAATAATTAACATAATATTAAGCAACTAATAATCTCAGATTAAGTGTAATCTGGTCAAAATATCGCTAATTGACGGTTGACCGTCGAGAATTGACGGTGCCGTCAAAAAAGGATGCGAACGGTATCATTTTTCATTTGTTTTGGACTTACTTTTTGAAAAGTGAATGTTCTGGACCAAAATAAAAAAACGGTCATATGTAAAGGACCAAAATAGTACTATACTCTATAGAAATCTCTAACTGAACATAGTCCACCTAAGGTACTTGAGAATAGAGATGCCCACGGTTCCGGAACCGGCGGTTACAATTCGGAACCGCCGGTTACAATTCGGAACCGCCGGTTCCGGTTTTGGAAATTGTTGAACCGGAACAGAACTGCGAGGGTATTTCGCGGTTACGGTTCCGGTTCCAAAACCGGCGGTTACGGTTACGGTTTGGAACCGCCGATTTTCTAGCGGTTTTTCACGGTTACGAATCGCCGGTTTCTGGCAGTTTCGGCACGGTTTCACGGTTTTCCGGCGGTTCCGGCACAGTTTCGGTTCTAGAATTTTGGAACCTGAACCGAACCACGATTCTAAAAGTGACGGTTTCGGTTCGATTTAAATCTCACCGTTCCGGTTCAGAACTGGAACCGCCGGTTACGATTTCGCGGTTAACCTCCCGAACCGAAAACCTTGGGCATCTCTACTTGAGAATAGTTTTGAAATTTTTTCAATCATTCCAATAAAATTTTGCTTAACTGCAAAGGCTACGTCTGGCAGTAATACTAGATCGTATAGCCAACGCGTATGATATTTTCAACAATACAATAACATGTCTCCAAGGAAGAATTTTATTTCTTATAATTCTCCATTGAGAAACAAGGATGTGTATTAAAGAACTATTTGATCCATCTTGAAAGATCCTTATACCAAGGATGCAATAGCTTCACCTAGATCTTTTACTAAAAAAAAAAAACTAGACTTTCACGAGCATCCCATAATCAAATACTCTGCTGCCCCCAAAATCCACTAATCACTATGCATTTAAAATTGTCTAATGCAACAAATACATTCAGTGGAGTTTGGATCAAAATTTCATGTTACAACAAAGTGTATTTGGATCAAAATTTCAAGGAAACAAGCATACAGCTAAAAATAGGTGAACACCGAGGATTATGATTGAAACCATCTTTTAAGGCTCTTAGTACCTTGCTTTTTGACATCAGATTGGGTAGAACCGCTTCCAGTGAATTTGGACCTGTACTTTTCAATCAGCTTGTCCAGTTTATCCGTTACGTCGCGCCCCACTGGGTCGCTTCTTTTCCTGCGTTTCCTGTTCCTCTCACCACCATCACCTTCCTTTGATTGTTCGAATTGCTCACGAGGCATTCTTTTTCTTGGCATCCCGGCATTTCTTCCTTCTTTCTTAGTCACAGTATTGCTTTGTATAGGCTCCTGACCACCAGCCCCCCTACCTTTCCTCTGACCAGAAACATTCATGTTGGAGTTGGACTTGTTCTCGGGCGGTGGAACTCTGCTCTTTGAAACTTTTCTAGGACCTTTCTGCCATTTCTTGCCGCCTTCCTCAGCGACCATTCCTTCGGTGCTTTTGTTTGCCAGTTCCCCTCTTTTGTTATCGTAAGTCCTCACTGAGGCATCTCCGTCTCTAAACTTGCGTGTTCTTGGGTTCGAGTTTCCAATCGAACCACCTCTGCCTAAATTATTATTTTGCCCAAAATTCCCTCTAGCGTCGTGTGGACCCTGCAGTTGCTGTGCTTGAATCTTTTCTGCCCGAAGTTTCAGCTTCTGCACGTTATCTAGTGCAAACTCCACAATGGGGCGATGTTCAGGTCCGAAGATTTCTACAAGACATCAAGAATGCTGCATTAATTTTATTGAGACAAATTGTAAAAGTTCCGGTGATAGATATATCGTGGTACTCATCTAAAACCGTAATTGAGTATTGTAGTAATTGATAGAGAGACTGACCAGGATTATTATTGAGAACTCTCAGGGCCACGAGTGCATGTTGATGCTCTGTGAACTCTAAGAAAGCCACTCCACGCGGGCGACTTTTTTCACCTTCTTTTCGGACTTTTGAATCCTTCAAGATCTTTATCTTTGCTTGCAGAAACAATTCAATAAATAAGTTAATGTCAAATATAAACAAATCAACAATAACTGCATTAGCTACTAATAACGGCTCCAACCTGTCGAATTACAGGCTTTTGCTTTGTTGCACGAGAAATTACTGCATTCAAAAAAAGCTTTTTCAAATCTCTTTCATTCTTAGTCTTTGGCACATTGTATACAATAAGCCTTGTGTCTGATACACGGAAGTTTGGAGATTGAAGCTTAGACATCTTATCTTCGTGCAACCTACAATATGAGAGACAGCTGGATCAACATATATGAAAACAAAAAAAAAAAAAAACTATCACCTACACAGCTAAGTATGAATAATATGACAAACATCAAGCACATTAAAAATGTGCTTATTACAGAAGATGCATAACCAGTTCTATGAGTGATACTAATCTTTGATACATACATCGGATCTTATTCACTTAGTAGATGTTTTTTCACTCTTTAATAGCGTAACAGGCTTCAGGCACATAAGAAGCAACCTTCAAGTCTGGAAGGTAACAATTATAACAGTAGTTGGTGGAACAAAGAACTTTATTTAATTTATGCACTTTTCATGTAATCATACACATGTGAAATGTCCATGTTTTCAAATTCTGGTCTGAGACTCTGAACATATTTATAGAAGAGTAACACTTACTTCTTCCTTTTTGTCATATCACTTGCTGAAACTCCTTCTGCAGCAGGCATTCCTTCCATTATATAACCCTCCTGTCGAGAATTGACCAAACGTAAATATGGGTGTTATTAGTTATTACACTTCACCATATCAGAACTATATATGCCTTGTTATGTTCTATATAAACATTCAATTGTTAATAAGAAGACGACTGATAGGAAAGTAGAAGAATCTGGAGAGAACCTTAGCCAGGTATACATTGCGGTGGTCACCATCCTCTTTCTTTGCCTTATCCAGTGCCTTATCATTAGCTGTTTTTTTGTCCAGAGCCTTAAGAACTTTCACTGGCCGGCCTTTGATTAAGATCCCCAGACCAGCTACTGTGTTGGCTGCTGATAGTGCAGCACCAACTGCATCTGTTGTTGTAAACTTGAGAAATCCAGTTCCTCTTGGGCGCCTGCAGAGATGATAAGTTTACATAAACCTTGATTATATTTAAATAATAGTAAATCATAAAATAAAATGCAGAATCCTTACTTTGTTACAGGATGAAGAACCAACATAAAGGTCTCCACTCCACCAAATGCAGAAAAACGTTGTTTCACTTCCTCAACGGTGATATCAAAGGGAAGGTTGCTAATGAAAATCGTTCGCTGCAACTCTTCTTCCCCTTGAGGGTATGTTATTTTAGGTTTTTCTTCACTTACACTAGTGGTGGTGGCAACCTGGGTGCCCAATACATCAGATAACTTACTTTCAACTGGCAAGGGTTTATCAATGTTTCCTTTAGATAGCTCTGAGTCATCACCACCAACAACATTTCCAGAAGATGACGAAATAATGTTCTGAAGTACATTTTTTGTTATCTCCGCCTCTTCTTCAAAATTAATTTCACTTTTATTCTCATTGTCAAAGGAATCGGACTCATCAGCAGAATTATCACCATCCAGTTCAGATTTTCTAAATGGTTCTACATCATTGTCGTCTGATTCACTACTGCTTCCATCACCTTCCTCCTCTGCAAAAAAAAATAAATCTCACGCTGAGTTTAACTTAGTATCCAAATCCAAAATGCCATCTTAACTAGTACCGAAGATAAGGCTACCAACTAAGTGATAAAGTACAAAAAACTAAAAACAAGATGGTAAATTTATGCAGTGTTGCAGTGGCCAGTGTGCACTACAAATAAAAGATAGCTAAACCCACTGCATAAAATTACTAGCAGAATAAAGCACTGGGTAAATAAAAACTCATGGAGAGTGAGTGTTCAATTATAAAAGAGATGAAAGTGAATAAGATAGAGAGAGCATGAGAAAGCTATGTAGAATACCATCTCCTGTGGGGGCAGAAGTATTATTTCCAGATGCATAGATCTTTTTTGAAACAGCCCAGTCAACAGCAACTGGTCTTTTACCAATTTTTTTCCCATTTAATTTTTGGATGGCCTGCGCGAGTGAAATCAAAGATGTAGCGTACTTATCATGTTCTGAAAAGCCTAATGTTTACAGCAGAATTTTGGAAGCCAGAAAGTCTGCACGTTATATATAACACAGATTTAAACACTTTTCTACCATTTCCCCAAATCCATATATGGCACACATGTTTTCATATTATTTATGCATGTATGACCCCAAGCACAAGATTATCTTTCCATCAAAACTTACAACAAATCCCTGGAGAATAATAGCAGCAGGCAACAACAGCACAGGCTGTGCATGCATCAAGATATTACTACATTAGGTACATTATTCATCATACAAGCTGAACCTCATGCATTAGGCAAGTTTTATGTTCTCAATCACCAATCTTGAAGCTATCCTCTTTCTTTATTTTGGGTTCTTTATCTATAAAAAAAATGACAAGATACCTCCTAGGCCAATTGACTACAGTACTGAACAGGAAATTTCATATCAAGTTTCTTTCATTAAAACATACTTTTTCTGCATCTTGCTTTGATGTGAATTTAACAAATGCAAATCCTTTGGATGACCTGTAAAAGGAAAATAGAAGCAAAGAATAAGTAAAACAGTAAATGCAGGTCAAGAGAAGAATAGCTCAATCAAAGAGACAAATTTTCATAGGAATACCCAGTCCCTGGATTTTGTGGAATAACTACATCCCATACAAATCCTATAGTACCAAACATCTCTCTTATCTCAGCCACTTTAGCCTGCAAAGCAATAGTCGACAAGAATGACCAATTACCGAGAAAGATCCTCCAAAAGTATAACAGACCAGTGATTATCAAACCTACAAAATAAAATATCTGAGTATATGACAAGAACCTTGAATGGAAGATTTCTCACAATAAGCTTCCACTTCTGAGTTTTAGAGCCCTGGTACAACACATATTTTTTGGTCAAAAATCATGATAAGGCGTCCAGAAGAAACAATGTATGATGTCTAATAGGAATTGAAGGAATAAGTGGCAACCAGAATATAAATGTACAAGCTACAAAACATACAGGTTAAGCCAAGAAAGCAGAACATCTTATATGGAGTAAATGATAGAACAAGTTCAGTAACGATTAAACAAAAGATGCCATAGTTTGGAATCTCAACCTGAATATGACCGGTAATTTTCAGAACCAGATTTGACCAAACTCAACCCGTACAATAGAACGTTTACACAGCTTAAAGCAATCCAAGTATTACAAACAACCAGAAAACTAATATGCAATCAAGAGACCTGCTTGCATAGTGTGACATTTAGGAGGACTGAGACAAAAAGTTCAGCAAAAAAAAGAGGAAAAATTAACCCTAAAGAATTATGACACAGACCAACTTTGTGGTTGCCAGGTTCACAAATTTCAAAAATTTAATAACCATATCTATTAAGGTGGAACCAAGAAGATTAACATTGGTGCCAAACTACATTGCGCTTTTAAGTTATGCGATAGGGAACAGCTATAAGCTGACTAGTACTGAACAATGGAACAAGCCAGAATTCAAAACCAATAAAACAAAATCCAAATTTATTTTTTATAGTTAAACTTGTTAGCATAAAGTAGCCATGTAGAATATCCAAAGTTTAGAGACACATTAAAATCCTACCAATCAACCCAACAGCCAAAGACATGTTCTACACAACAAGAATGCTAAGTTTAGAGACATGGTAAAAATCCATACAACAAGTGAAACAGAAGTCCATATTAGTGCATTTTTTATCAAGTGGAGTACAAAATTGCCACACAATTTGCACATCAAATGGGAAAATCCTGAGAACAAAATGTATCTCTACCTCCCCACCAAGTTGGCGTGCCCAAACAGATCTCCCTTGTATCTCTTTCAGGTGTAGTAATGCAACACACGCACGAGCTGATTTTACACTTGTATAAAGTACAGAGGAAGCATTCATTTTGCATCCATCTTGAGCTAACCCTGAAAATTTTGAAATAAACAAGTAGATATTACCACACCAATACCATATACAGGCACTCAAAGGCTAAAGAACATGATAAATTATAAGGTAGGAAATGAAACAGAATTTACTGGTAACATTCTATCTAATATTTATGAAATCCCATACTGCAACCTAGTGTGCACTATCTTGTGGAACGGAAATAATTTTCTCCGATTTTTTGGAATTAATTGGTGCAGGTAGCAATCTTTAAAATCGCAACTTGTTTATATTATTCACACTACTATCAGTACCATTTGCTTGTAAAAGCCAGAAAAGGATGAAACAGAGAGATCACTGAGAATCATATGCCTCATGAATCATGATTGAATATTGAGTTTCTTCAGGTTTATTATTACCATGGTGTTGAAGTTCTCCCTCTGGAAGTGGGTAAGTTACAGAGCATACAGTCCCAACCTCTCTTGCTATAAGATGAACTTCCTCGGCCATATCGTTATCAAGGAGATTGCCAAATATGACAGTCTTAGCAACCCTGCTTATCATTAATTTAAGACCACAACAAATGAATCAATAGATTGAAACTAATTACAGTGATTGCGTCGTAGGTTATGCTTGAACTAAACCTTTGCTTTTCTGATACTTTTGCTTCGGCAGGGGCAGCAGTTGAAACATCCTTCCTTTTTCTTTTCTCCCCCACAGCAACTAATCATTACAAATTGATAGTGATGAAATCACAACTGGAAATATAATGTGTGAGCGTGTAAGGGAATGTGCTTGGTTTGGGGTTTTAGGAGATAGGGAATGGCAATGAAGTGTGGTATTTTTGAGTCAGGTAATGAGTCATCATTTGCAACCGGGAATGGAACATACTCCCTACAAGAGGGGTGTATGAAATACATTGGAGCAGTCAGAAACCGAACCTTTTCCTTTAATACTTGGAGTCTTTTCAGGTTTGTATGCAACTACATTTTTAACAGCTTTGTCTACCACTGCAGTTTCAACGGCTTTGCCTGCAACTGCAGTTTCAACGGCTTCGTCTGCAACTGCAGCTTCAACAATTTTTTCATTCTTTGTTTGGCCAGCTTCCTCAGATTGGCCTAAAAGAGTGAGAGAAAAACAATAGATTGAAACATTTCCATTACTCCACCAAAATGATCACATATTCACGTGACAGGGAGAAGACAATAACTAGCACATCAACTCCAACTATAAATTTAGTTACATTCTAGGTGACGGTAAAATTTTACATATAACAGCACGTTGTAAATAACATACTCACAAGACCTTGATTCTCTTGAGCTCGGCGTTGCTCAAGTGGAGCACGATGTGTAGCTAGTTTAGCCACAATCTTTCGACCACCGAGAGTTGAACCATTTTTCAGCTCAACAGCACGATTAGCATCTTCAACAACAGCACTGTAATCAGATTATACATCCAGTATATTAGCCACACCTTGTGCCAATTCAGAAAAATGATCACTCCAAAATCCAAAAACAACTTACAATTGAACATAGCCAAATCCTCGGTGTTCAGTTGACCCTATCATACAAAAAAAGTGCAATGAGAAGCATAGATGTAGAAGGAAAAAAAATGTTTAAGCTAGCATAAACTATACAAGTATCAAATTAAAAAAAACAGCTCAGGTAGCATACCCTTCTTCATAACCATAAAGCACCGTCGTATTGGTCCGACATCACTGAACGCTTCTTCCAACTAATGTCAATACGATAAGAGACAAATATTAACAAATATGTGCATATTTACACACATGTATAACAAATATTACAGGAAACAAACAAAAGAGCACGAAATAAGTATGTGAGAAGCTACCTGAGCGTTAGTTAATGAAAACGGCAAATTCGCAACGAAAATGGTTGAAGGAGATTGTTGATTTTCGCCTCCGCCTTTCTTACTCTTGTTTTTTCCCATCGCTAATTATACTCGTGAAAAAAAAAATTACGATATGAGGAAGAAGTAGGAAAAAAAAAAAGCACAGTTCGAAGTTGTCGGGTCGCCGGCGGTTGAGGCGCCGATTTGTGGTGGCGACTGGCGAGTTCGTGATGAGGATTATCTATCAATATAAAAAAGTGCCGGTTTTTTGACTTGCCATGTGGCACGTTTTGGCAGGAAAGTCACTCATTGGTAAAAAAAAAGACAGAGATTATTGGATAAAAAACGTCCGGCAACAGCTCCGACCAGAGGGCAGCAGGCTGAGGAGTGAGGGAGATGGGCGCGGTGGCGGTGGTGGCGAGGCGAGTTCCGCCGATTGAGAGAGGGAGAGTGGAGGCACAGATCTGAAGAGAGAGAGATTGAATTGGGCCTCATTCATTTAGGGTTTATAGAGATTTTCATTATTTTGGGCTTTTAGTGTGTTAGGTTTTAATTTTATGGATTGGAAACGTCTATAATTAATTTCCGTATTATTTAGTGTTCTAAATTAAAAGACGATGTTATTAGGTGTGTATTACTATGTTTTATAAGGTTTTAGATTAGATTTTACTACATGGGGAAGTAGACGACATTGTTTTGCCAACTACATAAGTCTCATTAGGGGTGGGGCCGAACCTTATTTTTTCGGTTAACGGTTAACCGAGAACCGAAAAAATAAGGTTAAGGTTCGGTCCCGGTTAGTGGGTTTAGGATTTAGGCGGTTCCAGTTCTAACCGAGAACCGAAAGGTTAGAACCGAAGAACCGATTAGTGTGTTTCATTTTGATTTTTATAGATTCATTTTAATTTCATAAACTCAAACTCTATGTCCCCATAATTTGTATGCATTTTAGACAAGAGAATACACAAATCAAAGAGATAACTAATCTCATGATAGCTACTTTGTTTATTAAAATTTAGAACTTACCGTATTAGATAAATATAGAGCATTAGCAAATAACTTAAACATCCCATAATGATATAAGTACATTGACTTATCTTCCTCTCTCAGCTAAATTCTCGTAGCACGCCGACACCGTTGCTCTCTCCCACACTGGCTACGACGAGGCTGCTGCTTTCTCCTCGTTGCGCTGCTCTCTCTCGTGCCGGGGACGACGAGACTGCTGCCCTCTCCACAGCGTTGCTCTCTCCGACGAGGCTGCTGTCCAACTCTCCACGCCGATGTTCTCTCATTCGGTTCCTTTGGTGGAACCGAAGAGCCTTTCGGTTAGGACCTATTGGTTCTTCAAGGAACCGAACCGACAAAGGGTGCGGTTCCGATTCTAGATTTTGGAAAAAATGGGATTCGGTTAACCGACTAATCGGTTCGATTAGAACCGAACCAACCGAATCCCCATCCCTAAGTTTCATGCTTTATTTCCTCCTTTTTCACACTTCACATGGCAGATTTTTTCATTCATGTGTTTCTATAGCCTCATAAATGGGATCCGTTCGGTTTGCCCGATTTGAGTTGAGCAGATTAAATACATGAGCAGATTAAATTCAGTATGGCCCACCTTTTTCATTTTTAATTACGCCGTTCGGGTTTCATGAGTTCGGCCCAGATTGAGGTCAACATTTTTTCAAAAGTGAATAAACATAGTCAAAAACGAATGTAAATGACTACTTTGCCCTTTAAAAATTTGAACAATTGAATCCCCGCATTGTTGAAAAAAATAGCGGCTACTTCAGTTCCTTTCAAAATTTTGGAATTGCTTCAAATAGAGGAGAGTGTTGTTAGCATCACTTCCACCCCAAATTCGACTCCCATCTCATTAACAGGTGGATCTACAAAATGAGGTAAGACCTCCACTACTCCATACATGCGTGCACATACGATGTTGTAGCAATATGATAGTTTTAACTGTGGTTGTAGAGATATTGTTCATGCTATGAGGTGTTACCCAATTTCTGAGTTGCTTATTGGGGTTGTTTTGTTGTTCTTGTGTCCATACAGTTACACGGTGGGAAATCCCTTGCAAGGTCAGATTCGGAGTGGAACTGGAGTGTTCGAGGTGGGACAACCCTCGCAAGGTCAGATTCGATTAGTATTTTGCATCACTCTGTTTCCGTAATGTTACATATAACGCACAACAATGTAGTGATTGGTTTGTTACTATATTCACAGCTAAGCCCCGTAGTCCACGGCGGAAATTTCGCAAAGGGGATCAATCCCGTCGTATGTGGACGGTGAGAGAGGAAGAAATATTGGCTGCTTGTTTGATCGACCTTGTGGCGAGAGGGTGGAAGTCCGACAATGGCTTCCGGGCTGGTTATTTGGGGAGGATCGAGGACGTCATCCGCAAGGAGTTTCCAAACACGGACATCAAAGGACAGCCTCATGTAACATCGAAGCTAACTGCTTGGAAGAAGTCATACACTAGCCTAGGCAAAATACTTGCTAGGAGCGGCGTTGGGTTCAATTCTGACAATGAATACAAGATCGAATGTGACGACGACCAATGGGAAGCAATCGTTATGGTAAGTACTTGTATGTTCGCGATATCAGATAAGGTATACTTCAATGTTGCTCTATAAAACTAATCATCTATCCACTACACAAGGCCGACAAGGAAGCCAAGTCTATGCGCCACAAGTCTTGGCCGCTGTGGGAATCATGGAAGCTAATCTTCGGCAAGGATCGAGCTTGTGGAGGTGGTGCTGAGCAGGTCAATGATGCAGCTGCTCATATGCGTCCCCCTGCTGCCGCAGTGTCAGAGGTGAATGAGAATGATTACAATAACAGCTTGGACGACCTTGAAGCAGAACATACATTTCCCTCTTCACAGCCAGTGGGAACTCAGGACACCAGCATTGGGGGCAGCGGCAAGCAAACTTCCACGACAAAGTCAGGTTCGCGTAATAAGCGTAAGGTCGATGGTACTGACTGTGCACTGATGGAGTTCTTGTCTAATCTTCACCACGATACTAACTCCCGATTGGAAGTGATTTCCGCAAGGATTGGGTATGAGTATGACCTTGGGGAGGCAAGGAAAGTTGTGTTCGATAAACTGGGTACTGTCGATGGTCTCACACTCGCCCAGAAGTATCGGTTGTGTAATATCCTAGGCGATAAACCACAACGGATGGAGGTATTTACGGGCATGCCATCAGACACTCGTCTTGGGTACATGCTTATGCTGATCGAAGACAATGAAAATGGGGCTTGACTGGATTTCGAGCATTGATTTTTGGCAGCCGTCCACTTTGCTTACTTTAGGCGGCTATATATGATGCATATGTTATTATATTTGTGGCAAACTCTAGGATGTTGATGGCGTATGAACGTAGCTTGCATTTTGTATGTAATTTTGAGGCTACGTTCACATATGTGTACCCATCAACGAACTCCTTTTTTTGTGCAACAGAAAAAAACATGTGTAGTACCAGTGTCCACCTTTCATCTACTAATGGATTCCAGATTGTGTTACAGAATGAAGTTCATTGCATTCAGAAATTGATGCATACAGAGGATGATTCAACAATAGTAGTTCATAGGTTTATCCTATTGGATAATAAATAACCATACATGCCAGTATGGCCAAAACATAGCATTCTTTTCCTCTGGAAATTAGCCACGTCACAAAACTACACAGCAACATGATACCATAATCATACTAAGCTTACACTACTACACGATCCATCAGTGATCTACGGTTCACAAAAGGTAGGGCCTTCAAAAAAGTTGGTCTTAATCCAACATATGTTAGCGTAGCTGATAATTGGGCACCCACGAACTGATCCATATAACACTTTCTACACTTTTGGTTTTTTGTAGATATACGGCCACCGCTGCTTTGGTGAATTAGACGCACACGAGCTCGCGTTGGATGACATATTTGACGGGCCAACAGGGTCTTTGTTTCGCCCGGGCCTGATCGGCAGCTCCCTTCCTTTCCCCATGATCCTATTGTGCAGTTTCCCCTCCGCATCGAGGTCAATGAAACATATGCCAACGTCATTTGTAGACTCCCGATCAGTAGGTGCTTCGACTTCATCCTGAAAAAGCTTCCGCCGAACCGTTGGTGGTGGGAATACAGCTGGCGAGTTCACCTCTGTGTCGTTCTCATTAACCTCGTAGCAACTTGGCTCGTCATCAGATAACTTCTCAGTCCGGTCGGATAGCAATACAACTGTTACCTCCTTTTCCTTCTTCACATCATCCGACCCATACAAGCATTCTAGCTTCGAGTGAACTGGATGTCGATCTTCTCTCGCACTTGTTGTTGTGCTGTCAACAAGAACCACTTGGGGAAGTCAGGGAGTGTCCATCGCGTAGCTCTTTTCAGATTGATGATCGTGTTCAACACAACCTCATCGACTTCTGGCGACCAGTTACCATAGTATAGGTATGATGCTTGAGGTGGGATGATCATGGCTTTAGGTGAGTTACTGGAACATGTAAGTTGTTGTAGTTATATCTCAGTGAGTATCGTCTATTAAATAGATAGTTTAACATTGATTGAGATAAATGACATCTATCTACCCCCATTACTTATGCATCGAGCCAAAAAAAAAACATTAACTCCACCTCATAGTCTTTTTAGCATGATAGGGATGATTGACAGTTATCTACCCCCCCATTACTCATCCATCGTGCCAAAAAAATTCAGTCAATTAACTCAACTTAACTGCATTGTACTCCTTTTTTGATTTACTAGCGGTTAAAAAATTTACCTCATCATTTTAGTCCCAAACCATATACGAAATAATACATAAACAAAAACACAATTAAACATAGTACGAAGATCCTCCAAAGGTTCACCTAGCAAAATATGATACAAATTGTAAGTTGTAGAGCATAATTACCTACCATTTACATACTTAACGGACGACAATGACATATGTTACTGAATGAAGTATTAGTTCACATAAGCTTGCCAATTAAGATTCCTACAATGACCATCAAAATACAGACACAGACAATTAACAGTGGGGTCTTCATATCATCAGCAGCTTTTCTGGCGCAATAGTGGCGACCTCCTGATGGATGCTCCAATTCATGGCGAATCGGTGGTGCACGTTCCTGACCCAGACGTGGATTATTGACACGTTCATCAATGTAAGATTGATAAGAGCTTCCGCTAATCCCTCGGATGTACTCATCACACCATTGAAAGGATCCCGAATGGTTGAGATTAGCGGGGCATTTCATATAATAACGGCCCGCGTTGACAGCGGTTTTCCCTGCACAGCGCATTGCCATCTTTCCCCACCCACACCCACATTCGGGAATGCGATCAGCCTTGGCGAGCCGTGGCGACATTTGCTGAGAGTAAGCCAACAAATCTATTATAGCAGTTATAAAGTAAAAAAAATAAGCCATGATCAATAATGATGTAAACATCAACACAACAAAAGCTGCTTTAATAAGCAAAATGTAGTTCTCAGTATTTCATAACAAAACAAGTCAAATTTATTCAGGAAAGATTCTATCTATTGTTCCACATCTCCATGGCTATGGCGTCACGTAGAGCAGTCCATTCGGGTGATGTTTCGACACAGTCAACGTAGTTGTGAGCGGCATAATTTTCTCCTTGAACAACTGGTGGACCATCACCATCAACAGCAGCTTCTACGGGATCCACCCTCATCTCACGGCGAATGAAATTATGAAGAAGGAAACAAGCCATGATCAATCTGATTTGTGTTTGAATTGGGTAAAAGGACGCACTGCGCAAAACCCCCCAGCGCATTTTCAGGACAGCGAAGGCTCGCTCAATAATGTTACGAGCCTTGCTATGACGCATGTTAAACAATTCTTTATGGTCCTGTGGAGCTGCATCGCCAACACCCCATTCTTTGAGGTGGTACCGCACCCCCTTGTACGGCGTCAAGAAGCCGTTGCAATTAGCGTATGCGCTGTCGCATAGATAGTAACAACCTGTGCACAAGAGTAGCAAGCCCAGTTAGAACATTCAATGTTGTAAGAAGTGGCACAATTGAAAAAGTTATTATATTTTGTGAGGGTCTTCCTACCCTGGGGCACTCTGAACCCATTCGTCCTAGATAAGGCATCCCTTAACACTCTAGAATCCCCTGCAGACCCTTCCCAACCAGGCAGTATGTAGACGAACTGCATATTTCGATCACATACAGCTAAAGTGTTTGTGGCAATGGACCCTTTTCGTGTGCGATATCGGGGTTTATCGCTGTTACTAACCAACACATTGACATGAGTACCATCTAAGGCACCCAAACAACCCTGCAATTGAAAAAAACACATCACACACAGTCAACATAGGTATACAATCAGCTACCAAACAAAGGCAAAAAAACTACAAACCTTGAACCATTTCCATCTATGGTCAATGCAATTGTCCGGGACTGGGGTAGGCCTTTCAAATAATACATCGTGAAGACTCAGAACAGCACCTAAAACTTTGTTCACATAATAGGATACCGTTGATCCAGACCTAGCGAAATTAAAACGAACAATCCGGTTTTTTTTGTGGTGCGCCAGAACCCCAAGAAACATCGCAACTTGTTCTTCAATTCCTAGACACTTTCCTATGTGTAAACCCCCCCGGTCCGTAAGTATGCGACACAACTTTCCAAAAGTGTTGCGATCCATGCGAAGGTTATCAAGGCAATCTGTGTCCGTGACATTTATAAGCCTGTCCAACCGTTGTAGCTGCTCGGGAACCTTATTCAAAACGCTGTATTGCCTAGCTTGTTCAACAATCCTACGTCTCTTTCGTTTAGTGTGAGCCTTTAGGAAACGTTGTACGAGTAGTGTTGTCTCAAGCCGATATACATGCATGATGACTTCAAGCATCATGTGTATGTGGTTATAATTGACCGATGGTGTTCTCATCCTCCTGATGTCTTTAACCAATCCACAAAAATAGAGTGTATGCTCCACCAAGTAAGTGCATATGCAGGTTATACTAAATCAGGTGTACAAGTTTTCACAGAAAAAACCAAGCTGCTCATATGTTTTTGAACCGTTAACCAGTTGTTACATAAACAAGATCAAGTCTCAAAATGTTGATGGATAATCCAAAATTGACACCCATTGGCAGTGTACAACATAGTATGAACAAATTTAAAAACCAAATCAATAAACAAGCATCGGACACCATATCCACAAAAACTCAGAACAACACATAGAAGGTGAGAGAGTTTAAGCTTAGTACTCGGGGGTAATTCAAACAAGATTTCAATAATACGCACTAATCTTGTGGAAAACATAGCAAGTGTTTGAGTTTGAGCTAATTACCCCGGTTAATACTGGTGAATCGCGTCGGTAGTACGAAATGTAAATGTGGTCAAAGTTGAGTAGTTTACGCAGCCGAATCTCTTTCACTGCGACACAAAGGACCGACCCATTAAACATGCATGCATTTGCTGCGCTGCATAAACATCTACGAAAATTCGTAACTTGGACTCACTACAAAATACAAACCACACCTAAAGTCCTTCACCCGAAGCTGGGAGCTGTTGTTACGACTCCGAAAACAGATCTGGTTGGGTAGATCCTCCGACGTCGTGCTCTCTCTCGTGCACGAGTTGTCCCCTTTAGAAGATTGGTTAGAGATACCGGAGCATGGCTGACGACGGTGGCTAGGGTTGGGCGATTTCAATTTTCGGGCGATCTCGATTTTGTAATTGAGGAAAATGTGGTGGAGAGAGGGAGAGAGAATGTGAAAGTGAGATGGGTATTTCGGGAAATTAGCAGCTCATTTTAGGGTGTTGTTTTCGAGGACATCACAAATACCACCGCCCAACCAATATTTGAATTTGAACATTTAAGAAAGGAACAGTGTGGGCCTGTCAATATACTCGGGCCTTGCAGGAACTTATCAGATACACCGAATAGACATTTAAAGCTAGAAATAAATGCAAATATGTGCATATCGGCCAAACCGAACGGATAAAAATAGTGCTTCTTTCCATTGGAACCGTAACTTTTTTTAATTTCATTTATTTTGCACTTTCTGAAATTTTGATGTTTCTATTTATTTATTTTTTTGTAATAGAGAAATATAAGTCAGTTTGAAATATAAAAAAAGTAGTTCTCCTATATATAATAGAATTATATGGTATTCAATCTTATATTTCTTACAATTATGTTTTAAACAATAAACTTAAACTGGTCAATTTATTGAATTAATAACTGAAATAAATAATTATATTTTTTTATAGTAGTATAATATATAGCATAATAATTTATAATTTTAGAATGATATATTTTAATATATTTAGAAAACTACTATTTTGTAAACACTACTATTAAAATGGCTTCTATGCTTTGTTACAAAAAGTTGTAACGTAGTGTTTGTAAATGTAAATAAAACAAATTTGTAGGCCTATATTTATTGCAAACAAAGTGGCATAAAACGGCTAATTAATTATTACTCCTATTACCTACTTATTAGACTATATTTAGTCACAACGAAAGAAATAGAGTACTAAAAAAAGATTGAAAAGTGCATATATTTTTATGGGAGAAAAAGAGTAAATTTTTATTTATAATATTCTCTTTGTCCCATAAAAATATGTATATTTAAAATGATATGAAAATTTATAGGACGGATGAAGTATAAAATTATCACCATATTATCCAATCACTATTAGTTTATTCCATCAGCTACTCTACTCTGTATTTATCTTTCCTATGCTATTCCTCCCTCTTATTTTTCAACACAATTTCTTTCCTACTTTATTCCTCCCTCTTATTTTTCAACACAATTTTTTAATCTTCGTGCCCATAAATTTTGTTGATGTAGAAGTCGAAGTATGTTTTTTAAATCTTTAAAATCTTATGAATACAAACTTTAAACAGTTTCTATTCTTGATTTGCAATAATTTTTACATTTTTTCTATATATTTTTTAATTTGATTTAATTCATTTTAGTTATATTTTCTTATTTTTTGAAAATCATTTGGCCCGTGCATAACACGGGTGGTAAAACTAGTGCCTATGAAATGGTTAGTGGTGTTTTACGTATTTACCCTTAAATCAAATTTGAATTACTGTAGTTGACCTTGGCTTAACTTAATAGACTTTTTTTTTTATTTCTGCACTTTTGCACCCTAATAAAAACTATATCACATTTAAAACTATCACTACAAGTTTAAACATAAAAAAATACATCATACTACTGAATTTAGTAACCCTAATATTCAACTATTAATAAAAAAATTTAAAATTAATTACTTAGAAACTATATCAACCATATTCGGACCTATATAATTATTTTATAATAATAAGAAAATAAAACCAAGGAAAATAAAAGTTGAACAGGAAGTGAAACAAATAATTTCACCCAAGTGATCTAAAACACTTTGTGAATCCAGTTGCTAAAGATTAGGCATTTAATAGTAGCATCTTCAATACTAGCAAGATCCATCCATCACTCTCTCTAATCTAGAGGTGGCAAATCGTGTGTGTCGGGTCGTTATCGTGTCGACACGATAACGACACGAACACGATAACAACAAACACGAACACAACCTGTTAAGAAAACCTCAAACACGAACACGAACACGACCCGCTACCCTCAGACACAAACACGACACGAACACGACACGAACCCATTAACGACACGAACCACTTCGGGTCAACACGACACGATTACGACTCGATAACAACACGAAATGAATTGTGAGAGTCATTTAATAAGTATTGAAAAATGAAAATAATAAGAATTAATAATATTAAAATATTATTTGATAACGGATAACACGAACACGACACGAACACGCATTGTTAACGGATAACACGAACCCGACATGAACACGACACGAACACAACACGAAATTTTCGTGTCCTTAATGGGTCGACCCGATAAGAACACGAACCCAATAAGCTCTGACCCAAACCCATTAATTTCGTGCCGTGTTATCGTGTCGTGTCAAAAATTGTCAGCCCTACTCTAATCCCACTATGAAAATCTATGTAGATGTATATTACCAAAAATATGACGGGAAAATAAAAAGATAGCTATGGTTGTATTCCCCACATAACAATATTGGTTTCATATTGTAACAATATTATGATCTCATATGAAGCGAATACTCCAAATTCCAGAGCACATCGCCCATGGTGAGCCTATCCACCCCGTACTCCGTCAAGCATTTCTCGGTAGCCTCGGCGAATTTGGCCTAAAGAGTGAGAGAAAAACAAAAGATTGAAACATTGCCTCCAAAATGATCACATATTCACGTGACAGGGAGAAGACAAATAACTAACACATCAACGTAAAATTTTACATATAAGAGCATGTTGTTCAATAACATACTCACAAGACCTTGATTCCCTTTAGCTCGACGTTTCTCAAGTGGAGCACGATGTGTAACTAGTTTAGCCACGATCTTTCGACCACCAAGAGTTGAACCATTTTTCAGCTCAACAGCACGATTAGCATCTTCAACAACAACACTTTGTAATCAGATCATAAATATCCAGTAAGTATATTAGTCACGCCTTGTGCCAGTGCAGACAAATGATCACTCCAAAATCCAAAAGCGACTTACAATTCAACATAGCCAAATCCTCTGTGTTCAGTTGACCCTTGCATACAAAAAAAGTGCAATGAGAAGCATAAATGTAGAAGTAAAAAATTGTTTAAGCTAGCATAAACCATACAAGTGTAAATTTAAAAAAAAAATAGCTCAAGTGGCATACCCTTCTTCATAACCATAAAGCACCGTCGTATTAGTCCGACATCACTAAACGCTTCTTCCAACTAATGCCAATACGATAAGAGATAAAATTAGTAGCTACAGAGTATAACTTACGGCATTTGCTACATAAATATTAACTACAGTAATACTATGTGATAACAAATACTATTACAGGAAACAAACAAAAGAGCAAGAAATCAGTATATGAGAAGCTACCTAAGCGTTAGTTAATAAAAATGGCAAATTAGCAACGAAAATGGTTGAAGGGGATTGCTGATTTTCGCCTCCGCCTTCGCCTTTCTTACTCTTGTTTTTTCCCATCGCTAATTCTACTTGATAGACGAAACGAGGAAGAAGTAGAAAAAATAATCACAGTTCGAAGCTGTCGGGTGTCGCCGGCGTAAGTATCACGGCGGTTGAGGGGCCGATATTTGGCGGCGAGTTCTATGAGGAGGATTTATGAAGGGTTTTTTTCAAGCGCCTGATACTGTCTATGAAATGGTTAGTGATGTTTTACATATTTACCCTTAAATCAAATTTAAACTACCGTGTTTTGTCCTTGGCTTAACATAGTAGACTATGATGTTCGGTTTGCAAGATAAAATAGTACAAGATACAATCTAGGATTGAGTCGTGAGATTATTTTAGTCATAGGGGGTTAGCTATGACTAATTATCCCATGATTATCCATCTAGGATTGAATCTAGAATTGAGTTGAGGGACTAAACTCATTAACCAAACACACTACTAATTTAATCCGGGATACAATCTTGCAAACCAAACAAACTTAAAAAATTCATAGGAGTATCATACTTCTGAATTTACTAGTGAGCGCGGTGGCGAGGTGGGTGAGGCGGTAAGGGGTATAGAAGATGATTTGGTGAGTGCAGCAGCTCGGCGTCGCCGGCAAGGTGCCTGATGTGGTAGTGGGGAGAAGAGCACAGCCGCGGCGGCGGCTGGGTGGTGGTTGCAAAGGCGGTGAGCGCGGCGACGGCGGGGTGGTGAGCACAACAGTGGCAAGTGGGAGAGGAGATGGTTTAGTGTATTAGGTTAATTTGTTTCATATGGACTGTCATTGTGATAGTACTACATGATTTAAATTTTGGACTTTTATTTTGGGTAGGTGTAACATCCCAAAAAGAGGTCTAAAAGTAAAACAACTATTCTGAAATCAGATATGTGGAATTATGCCATTTAGTAAAATGAATGTTAATGTGCGAACTAATAATATAGTACAATAAGAATGCTTTAAAAAAAATATATGTTTGTTTGAATAGGAGGTTGAAATAAATTACGACTCTAGTTTCCATAATTCTATATGATGGATGCATATTTTTGATTAAATATTATCTTCTCTAATATTAGGTATTGTAGTAATCATGTATAACATGTACAAAAATCATGATTGACATATTTTTTAATAGTAAGTTATTTTCAAGAAAATCTAGAACATGCATGAGCTTTGTCTTAAATAGTGCCAAGTGTAATGTTGATAGCGATATATATCAATGCGTCATTGGTTAAAAAAAAAAAAAGGAAGAAAAAGAGGGAAGTGGGAGAGAAGAGGGAGGGAAAAAAAACACACACAACAACCATGGGAGAGAAAGGAACCGTGTGGATCAAGTTCTATCTACGTCCCTGATTGTCGATGTATTGATCGCCGATCGCTCAAACCTTAATAAATTGAGTAAGCACTTCCCACCCATCGTCGCTTCTACTTGAAAAATAAATTTAACGATATGAGAAAGAAGTAGAAAAAACACAATTCGAAGCTGTCGGCCGGCGTATGAACCACGGCGGTTGAGACGCCGATTTCTGATGGCGAGGTCTGTGATGAGGTGAGGATTTATGAAGGGTTTTTCCAGTGTTTGATACCCGTCTAGCGGCCGTTGAGAGCTGCAAATTGCGCGAACATGGCAGTTCCCGAGTGCTCTTCGATGGCTTGAGCTTCTTCTACAGGAGCTCTGCCTCCAAAATGATCACATATTCACGTGACAGGGAGAAGACAAATAACTAACACATCAACGTAAAATTTTACATATAAGAGCATGTTGTTCAATAACATACTCACAAGACCTTGATTCCCTTTAGCTCGACGTTGCTCAAGTGGAGCACGATGTGTAGCTAGTTTAGCCACGATCTTTCGACCACCAAGAGTTGAACCATTTTTCAGCTCAACAGCACGATTAGCATCTTCAACAACAGCACTTTGTAATCAGATCATAAATCCAGTACGTATATTAGTCACGCCTTGTGCCAGTTCATACAAATGATCACTCCAAAATCCAAAAGCGACTTACAATTGAACATAGCCAAATCCTCGGTGTTCAGTTGACCCTAGCATACAAAAAAAGTGCAATGAGAAGCATAAATGTAGAAGTAAAAAATTGTTTAAGCTAGCATAAACCATAGAAGTATCAATTTTAAAAAAAATAGCTCAAGTGGCATACCCTTCTTCATAATCATAAAGCACCGTCGTATTAGTCCGACATCACTGAACGCTTCTTCCAACTAATGCCAATACGATAAGAGATAAAATTAGTAGCTACAGAGTATAACTTACGGCATTTGCTACATAAATATTAACTACAGTAATACTATGTGATAACAAATACTATTACAGGAAACAAACAAAAGAGCAAGAAATCAGTATATGAGAAGCTACCTGAGCGTTAGTTAATGAAAATGGCAAATTAGCAACGAAAATGGTTGAAGGGGATTGCTGATTTTCGCCTCCGCCTTCGCCTTTCTTACTCTTGTTTTTTCCCATCGCTAATTCTACTTGATAGACGAAACGAGGAAGAAGTAGAAAAAATAATCACAGTTCGAAGCTGTCGGGTGTCGCCGGCGTAAGTATCACGGCGGTTGAGGGGCCGATATTTGGCGGCGAGTTCTATGAGGAGGATTTATGAAGGGTTTTTTTTCAAGCGCCTGATACTGTCTATGAAATGGTTAGTGATGTTTTACATATTTACCCTTAAATCAAATTTAAACTACCGTGTTTTGTCCTTGGCTTAACATAGTAGACTATGATGTTCGGTTTGCAAGATAAAATAGTACAAGATACAATCTAGGATTGAGTCGTGAGATTATTTTAGTCATAAGGGACCAAACACACTACTAATTTAATCCGGGATACAATCTTGCAAACCAAACAAACTTAAAAAATTCATAGGAGTATCATACTATTGAATTTACTAGTGAGCGCGGTGGCGAGGTGGGTGAGGCGGTAAGGGGTATAGAAGATGATTTGGTGAGTTCAGCAGCGCGGCGTCGCCGGCAAGGTGCCTGATGCGGTAGTGGGGAGAAGAGCACAGCCGCGGCAGCGGCTGGGTGGTGGGTGCAAAGGCGGTGAGCGCGGCGACGGCGGGGTGGTGAGCACAACGGCGGCAAGTGGGAGAGGAGATGGTTTAGTGTATTAGGTTAACTTGTTTTATATGGGCTGTCATTGTGATAGTACTACATGATTTAAATTTTGGACTTTTATTTTGGGTATGTGTAACATCCCAAAGAGAGGTCTAAAAGTAAAACAACTATTCTGAAATCAGATATGTGGAACTATGCCATTTAGTAATGAATGTAAATGTGCGAACTAATAATATAGTACAATAAGAATGCTTTAAAAAAAATATATGTTTGTTTGAATAGGAGGTTGAAATAAATTACGACTCTAGTTTCCATAATTCTATACGATGGATGCATATTTTTGATTAAATATTATCTTCTCTAATATTAGGTATTGTAGTAATCATGTATAACATGTACAAAAATCATGATTGACATATTTTTTAATAGTAAGTTATTTTCAAGAAAATCTAGAACATGCATGAGCTTTGTCTTAAATAGTGCCAAGTGTAATGTTGATAGCGATATATATCAATGCGTCATTGGTTAAAAAAAAAAAAAAAAGGAAGAAAAAGAGGGAAGTGGGAGAGAAGAGGGAGGGAAAAAAAACACACACAACAACCATGGGAGAGAAAGGAACCGTGTGGATCAAGTTCTATCTACGTCCCTGATTGTCGATGTATTGATCGCCGATCGCTCAAACCTTAATAAATTGAGTAAGCACTTCCCACCCATCGTCGCTTCTACTTGAAAAATAAATTTAACGATAT